>NW_026606150.1:6747500-6967500 GCF_029834395.1 Sorex fumeus | reverse complement strand
AGATCTGACAGAGCCTGGTGGAGATCAGAATCCCCTCCCTCCCGGCCCGACCTCAAGCCAGCAGCCATAGCCCTGCACTGGGCCTCGGTCTGTGCATCCATAAAATGGGGGGAGGGGTTGATCATGCCCAGATTTGCCATGAGAAGAGGCCCCCTCCTGCCCTGCCCTTCCATGAACTTGCTTGTTTTGTGGGGGTTTTTTTTGGGGGTTGCTGGCTCTGATTAAAAGTGACCCCTCACAGTTCTGGGGGACTCATCTCTGGTGCCACGGGGATTCGAACCGGGGTCAGCGGCATGCAAGGATGGAAGAGCGTTAACCCCTATCTCCCCGGCCCAAAGATTTTCTAAATAGGCTTGAGGGTGTGTGGAGATTTCATGCAGCCAACGTTGGTTTGATGCCCAATGCATCGCATTCCCCGGACCCCAGCAGGAGCAATCCTGAGCACAGAACCACACCCGAGGATGCTCAGGAACCACGCCAGTCCAGCAGTGCTCTGGGGGCCAGAGACGGTGCCAGGATCTGAACCAGGGCCTGGGTCTCTGCCGCATGTTGGTCCAGTGCCGTAACCTCTGGCCCCAGCCACACACTGGCTTTGGCATCGGCGGGCCCGGGGGAAAGTGTGTTTAAGGAGCAGAAGCAGCGGTGGGTCACTGACCAAGGTGCAGTCCACAAGCGCGTCCTCCCGTGCACAGAGGCCTGACATCGGGCGGGGGCGAGGGGCTGTAAGTGACCCGCGGTCATTCATTGAGAGAGGGTACGGTGGACAGCACGTCTGGGCACCACAACCCTGCTGGCATGCGCCCCGAGGCAAATATTTCCCAGGCCCCGTGCTATTTTGAGTTCTCTTCCATATGACACAGCCTGCAGGAATCCGGGACCCCCCATCATTCCTCGGGGGGTGGGAGCAGCCAGAAAAGAGAGTCCACAGGAAGGGAGTTGGGAGAGCCGAGGGCTGCGGGGTGGGGGTAGGGGGCGTGCTGGGGAAAAGACCCAAGGGGGCCCTGGGAGAGGCGAGGGGTCGAGTCAGGCCTTCCTGGAAGGCTGGTCAGTGGGGGCAGAACCTGGGGTAAGGCCAGCTCCAGTCAGGCTGGAATGTTTCCTCCTGGCTGGGAGCCTCTGGGGCTGACCCAGTGGCCCCGCGGGGTGGTGGGGCTGGAGTAAGGAGGGCCCCTGGGAGCAGGCCAGTGTGTGTGTGGGGGGGAAACACTTGGAAAGTGTTGTGGCAACCATCCCCCGGAGCTCAAAACAGGAGCCTCAGGGGTCAGGGAAATAGGACGGTGGGGAAGGCATGTGCCTTTCATGCCAGCGTTGGGTTGGTGCCCAATACCACAGAGGGTTTCCCAACAGGAGCCAGCCCTGAGCACGGAGCCAGGGGTAAGGCCTGAGTACGGGCGGGTGTGGCCCAAAAACCAAAACTAAAAAGGAGCCTCAGAGAACCCCGCTCCCACGCCAAGCACAGGGCAACAGAGCGTTCCCCCAACTCCTGCCTTATACTGGTCATCACTGTGGGCAGCTGGTGCGGGAGTGTCACAGGGATCCCCACTTTGGACAGTCCCTGCAGGAGACACACGAGGAAACGGCGCTGCTGGAGCAACACAGAAGGGACTGGAGAGGCAGAGGGAAACTGAGTCTGGATAACAGGAACCTGCCAGGGCTGGAGAGTCTAGTGGGCAGAGCACTCGCCTTGCACAAGGCTGACCCAGGTTTGATCCCAGGCATTCCATATAGTCCCCTGGGAATAGCCAGCAGTAATTCCTGAGCACAGAGCCAGGAGTAATCCCTAAACGCCGCCAAATGTGGCCCAAGAAGGAAAAAAAAATAAAGGGGGTTATTTTATGTTTAAAATTTTTATTATAGTACTGTGACTTACCAAGTTGTTCATAATACAATTTTTTTCAGGCATTAAATGTTCCAATGCTGATCCTGGGAAGGAGCAGTAGTACAGCCTGTAAGGCATTTGCCTTGCACAAGGCCAAGCCGGGTTCAATCTCTGGCATCCTGTATGGTTCCCTGAGCCTACCAAGAGTGATCTCTAAGCGCAGAGTCGGGAGTAAGCCCTGCGCATCACCAGGGTGTGGCCCCCAAACTTTAAATAAGTAAATAAGATTGGTTCCAACACCAGTCCCACCACCAGTGTGACCTTCCTTCCACCAATGTCCCCAGTTTCCTATTCACCACCCCTTAGGAGACACACAAAAAAAATTAATTCATATATTTGCTACAACACAAAGGCAAATTAAATTTTCTTTCTTTGTTCTAAGGTATGAGTACTGCTATTTATTCAGCCATTGATTAGGCTGGTTGAATTGGGCACATTACATTATTTTTAATTTTAAAAAAATTTAATTGAATATCCATGAGGTAGACCATTACAAAGCTGTTCATAATTGGGTTTTAGTCATACAATGGTCCCGCACCCATCCCTCCACCAGTGTACATTTCCCACCACCAATGTTCCCTGTTTCCCTATCACCATCCCCCAATAACCCCCACCCCAACCTCCCTCTATGGGAAGCACTCTCCTTCTTGCTCTCTCTCTCCTTTTCCTTTCATGCATTATGATTTGCAATACAGGTGCTAAGAGGTCATGGTGTTTGTTCAGGGCACTCAGTAATTTTTTTTGGCTTTTTGGATCACACTCAGCGATCCTCAGGGGTTAACCTGGCTTTGCACTCAGGAATTACTCCTGGAAGTACTTGGGGGACTATATGGGATGCTGGGAATTGAACCCGGGTCAGCAGCATGCAAGGCAAACACCCTCCCCGCTGTAATATTGCTCCGGCCCCGCACTCGGTATTTTTTATCAGGACGGTAAGGTTGGAGTAGCTTTTCAATTGGGTGTCCGCTTTGGGGTATAGATGTGACTACTGAGGCTTCCGGAAGTACAGGGAGATGTGGGGAGGTAGCCCATCCTGACCCCGAGAAAGCCTGGAGATTTCAGTCACAAAACCTGCAAACCCGAATTTTCAGCAGCGATAGCACAGCGGGTAGGGCGTTCGCCTTACAAGCGGCCAACATGGCCGACCCGAGTTCGATTCCTCCGCCCCTCTCGGAGAGCCCGGCAAGCTACCGAGAGTATTCGATATGCCAGACACAGTAACAACAAAGTCTCCAATGGAGACGTTACTGGGCCCGCTCGAGCAAATCGACGATCAACGGGAGGGCCTTAGAGATATCTTGGTGAGGTCTGTCCTGAGACAGTGGAATCAGATCGGGGTTATGGCAGTGATTTTGGACTGTGGAAGCAAGTGGCTGCCAGGAGCTCTGCTTGGGTGGGCCCCAGCAACCCACCCTGCCTCTGATTTATGCCGGTCTGTTCAGCCATGCATGGGTTCGAGGTTAACTGTGGCCGGCAAATGGAATTTTTAAAACTTAGATCAATTAGGGACTGGAGAGATAGCACAGTGGGTAGGGCATTTGCCTTGCACGCAGCCGATCTGGGTTCGATTCCCAGCATCCCATATGGTTCCCTGAGCACCGCCAGGAGTAACTCCTGAGTGCAGAGCCAGGAGTAACCCCTGTGCATCGCCGGGTGTGACCCAAAAAGCAAAAAAAAAAAAACTTAGACCAATTAAAGTCAGTTTGGGGCCAGAGCAATAGGACAGTGGGTAGGGTGCTTGCCTCACACACAGCTGACCAGGGTTTGATCCCTGGTATCCCATAGGGTTGCCTGAATCCTGCCAGGAGTATATTCCTAAATGCAGAACCAGCAGTAAGCCCTGAACCTCACTGGGTAGGGCCTCAAACAAACAGAAACAGATTTTTTTTTAAAGTCAACTTGTGAAAATTGTTGTATTTCACAATGGCGTTACTAGAATCATTGTCTGAGGGAGTGCTGGGCTGCTTGGTGCTTGGTGCTTGGTGCTGTGTTATTATTCTCATTCACTGAGTGTGGGCTGGAGCGATAGCACAGCGGGTAGGGCGTCTGCCTTGCACGCAGCCAACATGGCCGACCCGAGTTCGATTCCTCCGCCCCTCTCGGAGAGCCCGGCAAGCTACCGAGAGTATTCGATATGCCAGACACAGTAACAACAAAGTCTCCAATGGAGACGTTACTGGGCCCGCT
Source organism: Sorex fumeus (assembly GCF_029834395.1). Lineage (NCBI taxonomy): Eukaryota > Metazoa > Chordata > Mammalia > Eulipotyphla > Soricidae > Sorex > Sorex fumeus. The sequence goes on along the minus strand of NW_026606150.1, from coordinate 6,963,434 downwards.
CGAGCAAATCGACGATCAACGGGAGGGCCTTAGAGATATCTTGGTGAGGTCTGTCCTGAGACAGTGGAATCAGATCGGGGTTATGGCAGTGATTTTGGACTGTGGAAGCAAGTGGCTGCCAGGAGCTCTGCTTGGGTGGGCCCCAGCAACCCACCCTGCCTCTGATTTATGCCGGTCTGTTCAGCCATGCATGGGTTCGAGGTTAACTGTGGCCGGCAAATGGAATTTTTAAAACTTAGATCAATTAGGGACTGGAGAGATAGCACAGTGGGTAGGGCATTTGCCTTGCACGCAGCCGATCTGGGTTCGATTCCCAGCATCCCATATGGTTCCCTGAGCACCGCCAGGAGTAACTCCTGAGTGCAGAGCCAGGAGTAACCCCTGTGCATCGCCGGGTGTGACCCAAAAAGCAAAAAAAAAAAACTTAGACCAATTAAAGTCAGTTTGGGGCCAGAGCAATAGGACAGTGGGTAGGGTGCTTGCCTCACACACAGCTGACCAGGGTTTGATCCCTGGTATCCCATAGGGTTGCCTGAATCCTGCCAGGAGTATATTCCTAAATGCAGAACCAGCAGTAAGCCCTGAACCTCACTGGGTAGGGCCTCAAACAAACAGAAACAGATTTTTTTTTAAAGTCAACTTGTGAAAATTGTTGTATTTCACAATGGCGTTACTGGAATCATTGTCTGAGGGAGTGCTGGGCTGCTTGGTGCTTGGTGCTGTGTTATTGTTTTCATTCACTGAGTGTGGTGGGCTCATAGGCCTCATTTCCATCAGATTTGCTGGCATCCTGCTGGGCTGACTGTGGATGTGGAAGTGTCACCGTGCCATGGATGCGACTGTGCACTCCAGGAGCTATAGAGCTGGGACACTTTGGAGTCTTGGCTGCTTGGTGAGTGTCACCTGTGGAGCTGACTTTCAGTTCTCTGCCGGAGTGTTAGGTGGGGCCGCAGCTGCAGAAAGCGGAATCTTTTAGGCAGAAAGAGGAATCTGCCTGCACCCGTGCTGGGGAGGCCCCAGAGTTCTCAACCTGAACTGGGAAGGTTCGGCCACATCATGTTCTTCTCAGATTAGTTATGGAGCCAGGTGCTTCCTGCCACCAACATGGTGGGTGTGGGTGGCAATGCCGGGGTGTCCAGTGCGGGGGGAAGGGGGAAGGAAGTGGTAAAAAAGAAAGTTTTAAACCACACACGAACAGTGCTCAGAGCGGAAAACCCAGCTGCAATGGCAGAGGAAGGGAGGTCGTGATATAAAGGGAAGGTGGGGAGTGTCAGGGCAAAACCAGGAAATGTTCTAGATATCATAAAGGGCGCCCAAAGCAGCAGCGACGTGGAGGGTGTGTGGTGTTACAGAGCCCCCCCAATTCACTTCTTGGGATTTTGGCTGCCGAAGCAAGCACACCTTTTCACATCTCAGAGGCCTAACCCCTCATGTGTGGTATTCGGAGGTGGGGCTTTTGGGAGGTGATGGGGCAAGAGCAGGTCATGACGGTGGGGGTCCCCATAACAGATTAGTGTCCTCCTACAGAGACGGACAGCAGGCTGGCGGGCTCCCCACACCCAGCTCGGGTGCGTGGCTGTGTGCAAGTCACAAGCAATCCCAGAACCCCTCTGTCCTCCCTGATCTCGGACAACCAGCGATCACAGGTGTGGCTGAAGGTCACCTGTGGTATTCAATTACTGCAGCCCACACTGACACGGGATCCCATCACCAACCGGCGCCATGGCCACGCCCTGCCAAGGCTGGGCATTACATGTCCCGGAATACCCTTCTCGGCCTCAAAAATCTGCAAGGGGTCACCTGCTGGAGTGATTCCTGGCTCTGAATCCACCCTGGCCATGCCTGCAGTCACAGCTGGAGGCTTCAGGACTCCTCAGTGTGGACACTGGGGCAGTGACACCCTCCTCACCCCTGACTCAGCCCTCCTGTCCCTCCTACATCCAGGTAAGCCCGTTAGCCCCGCCTACATCACGGCAAGCCCAGGCAGCCCCGCCTACACCCAGGTAAATCCATTAGCTCCGCCCACACCCAAGTAAGTCCATTAGCGCCGCCTATATCCAGGTAAGTGAATTAGCCACGCCTACATCCGGGTAAGTCCATTAGCCCCGCCTACATCACGGCAAGCCCAGGCAGCCCCGCCTACACCCAGCTAAATCCATTAGCTCCGCCCACACCCAAGTAAGTCCATTAGCACCGCCTATATCCAGGTAAGTCAATTAGCCACGCCTACATCCGGGTAAGTCCATTAGCCCCGCCCACACCCAGGTAAGCCATTAGTCCCGCCTATAGCCAAGTAAGTCCATTAGCCCCACCTACATCCGGTTAAATCAATTAGCCCCGCCCACATCCGGGCAAGTCCATTAGCCCCGCCCAACCCAGGTAAGTCCATTAACCCCGCCTATATCCGAGTAAATCCATTAGCCCCGCCCACATCCGGGTAAGTCCATTCGCCCCGCCTGCATTGCCTTAAGTCTATTAGCTCCGCCTACATTTGGCTATTCTCGTTCAGCCCCGCCTAGATCACGGTAAATCCATTAGCCCCGCCTACATTGCAGTGAGACCATTAGCCCCGCCTACATTGCAGTGAGACCATTAGCCCCGCCTACATTGCAGTGAGACCATTAGCCCCGCCTACATTGCAGTGAGACCATTGGCCCTGCCTACATTGCAGTAAATCCATTAGCCCCGCCTACATCGCGGTGAGCCCATTCAGCCTCGCCTGCGTACGGTCATTCCTGCACTGACGCCCCTTGTTTCTAGAGCCGGTGACTGGGGAGTGGTCGGTGGCTCAGCCAGGCTCGGCTGGGGACAGGCCCCGAGGTTTAGCTGCCCAGCTGGACAAGTTCCAGGTTCAGGCTGGAGGTTACACAAAAGCAAACGACTGGTGAACTCGGGGTCTGGGGGCGGCATCCCGCTTGCCCCCGGCGTCTCCACCCCAGAGAGCCCCCCCGCAGCCGAGCCGGGGACCCTGCACTCTGCACAGAAGCTGCGGGGTCAGGCGAGAGCGTGTTTCTCGCGGGAAAGCCGCGCTGCCCCCGCAGAGGACGCCAGCAGCTTGGCTCAGCCCTGGCCGGGAGGAGGACGGGTGCAGCCCCCAGGAATCCAGCAGCCGCGGTCATCCTGGCAGAGAGACTCGGGCTGTGCCTTCCAGGGTCGGGGAGGGCGAGCTGGGGGCGCAGTGGGGGAGGGTGGGCACAGAAGGCTCCTTCCAGCCACTCAGTCTGGACTCCAGGCAGCCCCTGGCGTGGGTTATGCCTCTCCTGGGCCAGGCCTGGGGTGGGCCCCACAGAAAGTAAATAAATGACAGTGATGCCGAGGCTTCTCCATATATCACGCCTACAGTTTTATTTATTTATTTATTGCTTTTTGGGTCATACCCAGCGAAGCACAGGGGTTCCTCCTGGTTCTGCACTCAGGAATTACCCCTGGCGGTGTTCGGGGGACCATATGGGATGCTGGGAATCGAACCCGGGTCGGCCGCGTGCAAGGCAAACGCCCTCCCCCGCTGTGCTATTGCTCCAGCCCCCAAGCCCACAGTTTTAAACAGCACTAGTGATAGATTGGGTCTCATGGCTTTTGCTGGGGGTCTGCTCTAGGAGCACCCGCTTTCTGACTCACCAACTCCCCCCATCACGGCCCTGATCTCACCACACTGCTGTGCGGGACGTGTCCTGGCAGCAGCCGTGGCCCCACCGCCCACAGCGGTGGCATCCCAGCACCTGGCAAGGAGAGCTGGTGAAGAAATGGAAACTGCCAAGGTTCCTGAGGCCCAGCACAGGGGCTCAAGTGCCGGCTTAGACGTGTGGTCATGAGTTCAAATCCCTGGAGTCCCACATACACAGAAGTTGCCACATCCCAAACCACAAGCAGTTTCCCATCACCCCACAGCAACCAGCTCCTGGCGAGCCCCACAGCCCTCGTGTGTGAGCCGTGACGGGGTGCGAGTGCCAGTGTGTGACGTGTGCGAACACCGCCAGGAATAGTGTGGGGTCCTCGGCGAGAACTGCAAGGAACGGCGTGTGAGATCTCGCCGTCCCGAAGCAGAGAGGACGGGAAAGAATAAGATTCTTAAAAAAGCAAAGGAGGGGCTGGAGCAATAGCACAGCGGGTAGGGCGTTTGCCTTGCATGCGGCCGACCCGGGTTCGATTCCCAGCATCCCATATGGTCCCCCGAGCACCACCAGGGGTAATTCCTGAGTGCAGAGCCAGGAGGAACCCTGAGCATCACTGGGTGTGACCCAAAAAGCAAAATAAGTAAATTTTTTTAAAAAGCAAAGGAATGGTGCCCACACACTGGCAGAACTGGCTGGCCGCTGGTTCAGAGGTGGGCCTGGAAGGTTCCTCTCAGAGGCAGGAAGTGGGCGGGAAGCAGACAGGAAGTGGAGTGGAAGTGGACAGGAAGTGGACAGGAAGTGGGCAGGAAGCAGCCGCTGGTGCCTGTGCCCCAGAGTGGATAAGAGGAGCGTCCCCTCCCACAGAGCAGGGCACCCCCACACCAGGCCCGGCTGGCAGGGCAGTGGATGGTTTTCCTGAACTCATCATGGGCTCTGGGCGTGACTCTGTTTTCCCAGCCACCGCCCCGGAACTTACAGCCATGCCCCTCACGGGGACAGGAGCAGGGGTCCCCTTTCCACGCCAGCCTGCCTCTGCCCACGCCCCTGCCATCTGCTGGCCAAGGTGTGCCCTCTCCATCCTGCACAGGGCAAGGCGTCACTGCCCACACACACCCCTGAACCCACAAACACAGTCTGACCAGCACACCCTGGGGGTGTCCGGCCTGTCCTCTGGGCTTTGAAGGTGTGGGGGGGTCATTTGTTCATTTTAGGGTAGGGGGCCAACATCTGGCAGTGCCCTGGGTTTCCTCCAATCCCTGCTCGGGGTCCCTCCTGGAGGGGTTCAGGGACCCTCATTTGGTGCCGGGGATCAAACTTGGACCTACCACAGCTAGGGTTCCGCCCACTGTGCTATCCGGCCCCTCCAGAAAAGAACCTTGAAGGTTTCCTTTGCTGGCACGGGCAGTGAGCTCCGGTTTTGTATTTTCAAGTTTATGAGAACGATTCTAAATGTCACAGTAGTACATACCGCTGGCGTCTTTTTTTCTTTCTCCCGCAGAGCCTCCAAAATTTTTCTGAAAGTTTTTTATTTGCTTCTGTTTCGGGGCCCCACCCGGAGATGTTCAGGGCTTACTCCTGGCTCTGTGCTCGGGGATCATTCCTGGCAGGGCAGTGCGGGGCTGAGATTAGGGCCGGCCTTGTGCAAGCCAAGTGCCTCCCCCCTGCCCTATCTCTCGTGGGCCGATATTTTTAGAAGTGACAGCAGTACCCGTAGTTCCCAAACTTCCTTCTTTCCAGTTCCGAGCTGAACCCTCGTGAGTCAGGTGATGTGAGGGGGTGTGGCGGGAGGGGGGAGCTGAGTCATACTCCCCCAGAGCTAGCTGCCCGCGATGCATGCAGGCCAGTGATTCAGGGGGCTGACCCCTGAGGAGGGTCCAGGGAGGGGGCACCGCCACCAGCCAGTATCTCTATGGGGAGGGAAAAAGAAGGTGCCCCAGGAAATGTGTGGGCATCGTGGAAGTGGGGTGCTCTCGGCTCTGAGCTCATGGGTTGCTCTTGGCCGTGATGGGGATCATGGGGTGGCAGGGACTGAACCTTGCAGGATAACACTGGTTTGTCCTTTCTCCCTTGCCACAGGGAGCTTAGGTTTATCAGGTTACATCCATCACAGTGCTCCCGAGTCACTCCCATTCCTCTGTGTTTATCTGCTAACTTCTCTGTGCTCTCCTCCCCAACCAGTTAGTCACCTTTTTCCCTTAATCAGATTCTGTTAACTTGTAAGGTCAGATCCTTCTAAGGACACTGAACTTGTAAGTTAAATATTGCTTTCCCGGGCTGGAGTGATAGCACAGCGGGTAGGGCGTTTCCCTTGCACGCGGCCGACCTGGGTTCGATTCCCAGCATCCCATGTGGTCCCCTGGGCACCGCCAGGGGTGATTCCTGAATGCATGAGCCAGGAGTGGCCCCTGAGCATCGCCAGGTGTGACCCCAAAATATATATATATATATATACATATATGTATTGCTTCCCCCGTCTTTTGCATAGTTTACTTTATTGTTTGTTTTTGTTTTTGCTTTTTTGGGGTCACACCCTTTTTGTATGGACACAGGAAGACAGTTAATATTATGCTTTTGAAACTTGAATTGACTCCGAATATCATTCCCTCCCAGGCATCTGCTTTCTCGTCTTAAGCCTCAGTTGCCCTTAGTTCCTAGCACCCCAAAAGCAGGATCCCGATGAGGGACTGAGTGGACCCAGGGCAAGCGGTGAGCTACCCTGGTATTGAAATGGGCCAGGCCAAAGCACCACAATACACAACTATAAATTGAGAGCATGGTCATGGACAAATGCTTTCATGATCCAAAAGTAATGACGAGATTAGGACCCTGCTGGGGTTAGGAAAGACTAACCTGGCCTGAGGACTGTGGTCTGGAGTATATAGTGAGATGTCCTCAGGAAGAACCAAACTTTAGGCTTCATATATCTCTTACTGTGTTCGTACAAAATACCATTGCTAGAAATATTAGAAATAAATGTACTACAACTATTAAAGTGGATTACTAGCTGGGGAAAGAAGAAAGCAGCACACCCTGAATGGAATCCCGCCCTTGAGTGGATCTCCTAGTAATCTGGAGTAATCTCTTCAAATGACATTTTGCCTTCGAGTTGATCTCCTGGAGGAGTGGCCTTACCTCTCCTTGTTGATTTGTTAATGTTCAACCCCGCCTTTATATCCCCACCCTACATGATTTCTGTATAAACTAGGCAGTAAGAGTGGGCTGGGCTGGATAGCACAGCGGGGAGGGCGTTTGCCTTGCACATGGCTGACCCGGGTTCGGTTCCCAGCATCCCATATGGTCCCCTGAGCACTACTGGGGTAATTCCTGAGTGCAGAGCCAGGAGTAACCCCCCCAGAAAAAGAGTGGGCTGGGGAAGCAAGTAGAATGAGGGGGACCAAGAAGGAGAACGAAGGGGGATCAGAGAGAAGCAGGAGGGGAATCAGAGGAGAAGGGAGAGGAGATTGGAATCAACTGTGATTGAGACCGACCAGCCTGGCCCTCGTTCCTTCCTTCGCCTGCCCCTTGCCATCGGCCTCCCCGGGGTGGGGAAGTGGAGACCCCCGACCACAGGCGGGCGGAGAGAGAGAGAGAGAGAGAGAGAGAGAGAGAGAGAGAGAGAGAGAGAGAGAGAGAGAGAGAGAGAGAGCGCCGCTGCCCTGAGTAAACACACAAACCTGTCTGCCTCTGGACAGCTGCCCAGCTCCCCCGGGAATTTCCCGTTGCCCTCACTGCACTGTCCAGTTCCTGTTTGTGTCTCTCAGCTCCAGTCCCCACAGGCATTTCCCCTAGTTGCTGACCAGTGACCATGTGAGAATGGGCAAGTGGAGGGCGGGGGAGGGGAAGGAGGGGAAAAAGGGAGGGATGGGTGATGTGGAATGGAAGGAAGGGAGGTAGTGGGGGGCAGGTGAGTGAGGGTGATGGGTGGATGGGTCAGGAGATGGGAGGGAGGGATGGTGAGTGGATGCACAGGTTGGTGGATGGATGGATGGATGGATGGATGGATGGAAAATGGGCGATAGATGGGGTAGGTCAATGGATAGATGGAAAGAGGATGGGTGGATGGGGGTGGACGATGGACAGAGGGACAATGGATGGATGGTGGATGGATGGTGGATGGATGGATGGATGGATGGAAAACAGGCGAAAGATGAGGTAGGTCAATGGATAGATGGAAAGAGGATGGGTGGATGGGGGTGGACGATGGACAGAGGGACAATGGATGGATGGTGGATGGATGGTGGACGGATGGATGGATGGATGGAAAACAGGCGAAAGATGAGGTAGGTCAATGGATAGATGGAAAGAGGATGGATGGACGGGGTTGGAGGATGGACAGAGGAACAATGGATGGATGGTGGATGGATGGTGGATGGATGGATGGTGGATGGATGGGTGGGTGGGTGGGTGGATGGATGGGTGGATGGATGGATGGGTGCGTGGATGGATGGGTGGATGGATGGGTGGATGAATGGATAGTGGATGGATGGGTGGGTGGATGGATGGAGGGATTGTGGATGGATGGATGGTGGATAGATGGATTGTGGATGGATGGATGGAGGATGGCTGGCTGGAGGATGGCTGGAGGGGGTGGGGTGGATGGGTGTAGGGTGGCTCGTGAATGAACCCATGTCTAGTTTCCCACCCCCTCGCTGGCTGTGGCCAGTCCTGAGCTGCCTTGGCTCCCACAGACAGTCTGGCCTGCTGGGGCGGGAACCCCACTCCCCACTCACCCTTCCCCATCAGTAGTGAAAGCCAAGGACCCTGGGCTTCCCCGGAGGCACAGGCCACACCCAAGTCCTGGGCCACCGCAGCCACCTGGGACTGAGCTGGCCCAGCGTGGCCCCGTCCTCAGGGACCCGCCAACCACTCAGCTTAGAGGCTTTGCCTGCGCCCAGGTGCCCGGGGAAGGCAGGGCTGAGTGGGCTAGAGGCTGACGGAGCGTACAGCTCCTGGCGGGCTCACCCCAGCCCCCTGGGCCCCTGCTTCTAGGGCCTGGACCCTCCTTTGTCCCTGGGAAGGGCTTTGGAGAGAACCCCATGGCACCTGCTTGGCCTGTGGGGGCCCTGGGTTCCATTCCCTGCTGGGAGCGACCCCCCAGTGTAGCCAGGTGTGACCCTCATAAGGAAAACATCCACCGGATTAAGGTCCTCCCCGTGCCCGGGACTGGGGGTGCTGCAGGCAAGGAGGGGGACCTGGGCCGAGGGTGCAGAGGGCCTGGTGGAAGGGACAGAGAGTGGCTGTCCTCACCGTCACTGTACGGGAGGGACAGGGTGTTGGCCACCCTCACCGTCACTGCACGGAAGGGACAGAGTGTTGGCCATCCTCACTGTCACTGCACGGAAAGGAAAAGTGCTGGCAATCCTCAATGTCACTGCATGAAAGGGAGAGAGTGCTCGCCTTCCTCACTGTCACTGCATGGAAAGGAGAGAGTGCTGGCCATCCTCACCATCACTGCACGGAAGGGACAGAGTGTTGGCTGTCCTCACCATCACTGCACAGGAGGGACAGAGTGCTGGCCGTCCTCACCGTCACTGCATGGAAGGAAGAGTGCTGGCAATCCTCAATGTCACTGCATGGAAGGGAAAGAGTGCTGGCCGTCCTCACTTCACTGCACGAACCCGGAGCAGAGAGAGGAGCCAGCAGAGCAGGAGTGAGCCTGGGCCCAGGTGGACCCAAGGGTTGGGGGCTCATCCACCCAGAGGTCCATGTCCTCACCCCAACCTCTGCCCACACCCCACGCCCATCTGTGCTGTCGATCCCTGGGGGCCGGCCCTGAGGCCCCTACAATGCGGCTGAGGCCATTCGGGTCCTCGAAACCCCACCCACTGCCTGTGGGGTCCTGGGTGTCCGACTCGGACCCAACTTTGAGTCTGCAGGGAGGGGGTCACCCCCCCCCCGTCCCGGTTTGGTTCAGGGTACATCAGAGTAACTGGCCCAGCCAGACCTTCCTGGACCCAGCTCCTGTCCTCAGGGTCCCCCAGCACAGACGGGATGGTCTGGGGGCCGCGGGGTCCCTCTGAGCCACCTGAGGTGGAGAGTTTTGTTTCGATGGGGGCTACACCCGGTGGTGCTCAGGGCTCACTCCTGGCTCTGAACTCAGGGGCTGTCGGGGATCGAACCCAGGTCAGCCGCATGCAAGGCGGACACTGTCCCACTATCCTGTCCCTTGGGCCCCTGAGACGGATCATCGAAACCCAGGTCTGGCCAGCACCTGGCCTGTGGGGGGACCCTGGGTTCCAGTCCCTGCTGGGAGTGACCTCCAGCGCAGCCAGGCGTGACCCTCCCAAGACAGACAGAACCACCCAGATCAAGACCGCCCCCTCCGCGGGGCTGCGGGTGGGAGGGGAGCACTGGGCCAAGAGTGCACCCTGGGAAGTGAGCATTGCTCCCCCCACACCTGTCCCCCCTCGGGACAGCCCCGCCCCCGAGATGGGGCAAGGCACAGCTGTCTCCACTTAGCCCAGGAGAACCCCGCTGCGCCCCCTCCTCGCCCCCCGCTGTGGGGAGCCGCGGGGGGCTGGGGGGCTTGGGACAGTGCGGGGGCCAGGCTCCCTCCCTGGGGTGCCCCTTTTGAGCTGGGGCAGGAACCAACTTCCAGACCAAATAAGGCGCAGGCGCGGGCCCGGCCCCCCTGCCGGGCCTTGGAAGTGTCCACGCGCAATTACCCTTGGAACGCGCAGGGTTCCGCCCCCCGCCCTCCCCCACTGCACCACGTAAACAGCCGCCCAGCTGGGGCCCAGCTGGCCTGCCCGGCCGAGGGGGCTGCTCACCCCGCCCGCCTCTCCTGACCGCACCCCAGGCCTCCCCTAAGAGGGAAACTGAGGCTCCGGGGGCGGAGGGCGCCGGGCGCAGCGCGGGGATGCCGCGGGACGGAGGCTCACGGGGTCCCCCGCCTCGGGGTCCCTCTGGGGCACCGCCTCGGCCTCCTGCACGCCCGGCCTTGGCTTGGCGCGGGGTCCCGGGACCCCGGGGCTCACTGGGGAGGCTGAGTCACCGTCCCGCGGGGCGCGCTCGGGTCCAGGCGGGCGCGCTTTCCATGTGGCGCATCTGATCGCTATTAAGGGGCCCCCGGGCGGCTTCCGGGAGGGAGGACGGGGTACCTGGGTGGTCGCGCTGCCAAGCCACCTCTCGGGGCAGCCACGCAGCCCCCCCCCCCCGCCGAGCCCGGAGCGCCCACTCCCCGGGGCGGGGCGCTCGCGCTGGACTCGGCGCGCAGTGCTCGGGCCAGCGTGACTCACGCGTCCCGGGCCGGGCTCCCAGCGGGGCTTGGGGGGCGGGCGGGGGGGCTCGCGCGGGCATTCCTTCCCGCCGCCTCATCGCCCCTCCCCCGCGCGGGGCTGCGCTGGGTTCGGGGCGGTGCAGCTGGATCCCGGCTCAGTCCAAGTTTCCGCTGCTCGGGGCTGCTCCGCGCGGCTGCGGCTGGCCGGGCCGCCGAGGACGCAGGGACCTCGGGACCTCGCGCACCACGACAGCCCCAGGTAGCCCCCCGGGCGGGCAGGACGGCGAGGGGGCAGCCTGGGTGGGGCGTGTGCAGGCAGCAGCTCCGGCTCAGGACCCCAGTGCAGGCTCGGGGCCCTCGCCAGTCGAGGGGTCCCGCCGGACCCTCCCCCCTGCGCCCAGTTACAGCTCCCACTGCCCTAGGGTCTCCCCAGGGGACTCTCCAGACTGGTGGAGGAGGGCGGGAGGGGACACGGGGGACCCCCCTTTGCCACACTTCTTCCACATCATTCTCTCCTTTGTGGGGCGACCCTGGGGGACCCCGAGGTGGTACAGACAGACTGCACCATCCTTGGCCGGATGGGAGGGATTCCTGGGGAGCTGTGAGGAGGGTCCCCGGAAGATCGCCGGAGAGTTCCTGTACCTGGGCTGGGGGCCCTGAGGCGGGAGAGGGGCTGGAATGGGAGTCCGGGAGAAAAACGCCCCTCCTGGCACTCTGGGGCGGGGCTCCCCGAGTCTGCAGGAGGAAGAAGGGTGGGTCGGGCTGTGGGGGGGAGCGAGTGTCCTGGACTTGTGTTTAGGGGTCAGAACTGGTCTGACCTGGCAGCTTTGGGGACTGCGGGGAGAGGGGCTGGTCCTGACAAAGACCAGAGCACAGGCCGAGCACATGCACACACATGCATGCACATAACCACAATCGCACGCGTGCACACGTACACGTGTAATTGCATGTGTACACACACGTGCACATGCACACACACATGGAATTGCATGTGTGCACACCTATGCACACCCTGGAACTCTGCACACACATGTTGCCATGGTGACCCACAGCTCTCCCGAGGGGCGTCTCCGCCTTTCCACTCGCTCAGGACGGGGCAGGCCCAGGGCACACACCCAGGGGTGCCCCCAGAAGAGCGGGCCGCAGGGCTGTGTTGGGAGGGGTCTCCAGGTTCGGGCTGGGCCCATGGAGAGGGCTTGGGCCCTGCTTTGGGGGCATCTGAGGTGTTGGGGGTCCTCGCCTGGCCAGGGAGAAAGGGCGAATCCATCAGGACATGCTGGGCTCCAGACTCAGGGTGGCCTCTACCCAGAGGGTCAGCCGAGGACAGTGGAATTAAGGGGACTCGCCCGGGGCCAGGGAGGGCGGGCGAGGCAGATGTGGACTGGCAGGTGCCGGAAAGGTGAAGGCAAACCCACTGCGTGCAGTTGAGGGGGACCCCACCCCGCGAGCCAGGACCAGACTCAGAGCACTCCCGCAGACCCCGGCCACCAGGCACCCCCCACTGGCTAGATCCCCCACATCCTGGGTTGGGGGTCAGGGAGGCGGAAGTCCTCAGCACCCCACCCTGCCCGGCACAGGGCTCAGAGGGTTGCACATGAGGCTGGCGGGGGGGGGGGGGGGTGAGCAGGAACAAGGACAGGGATTCTGGGGAGTCGGCCCAGGAAGAAGTCCCTGAGCCTGAGTCAGGAGAACCCCGTGCTCAGCCTCAGTTTCCCTACCCGGGAACTCCTGGGAAGGTTCTGTGTATGTTCACGAGGGCAGAGTTAGGTTGGGGGACAAGAGGGGACCTGGTGAATGCTGGGGCCACTCCCTACCCCCAGAGGCCGAGGGCTCCTAGAGTGGCCGCTACTTTGTCCCTCCATGTCAGGGCCTACACGTGGCCACACCAGAGGGAACTGAAGTTCCCACCCGTGGCTGGTGGCTGACCCAGTGGGACCAGGACCACCCCTTGTCACATGCAGACCCTCTGTCCTTTACAAAGACCGCTGCCACCTGCAGGGGTCACCTGGATCCTCTGTCCAGCACAGAGCAGCCCCTCCTCCAGGAAGTCCGCCCGTCAGAGATGACCTCTGCAACCTGGACCCGGCGGTGTGGAAAGGGGGAGACTCTGAGCCCCAGAAATCCCAAGCGAAGGGGCAGCGAGGCTGGACCCCGGGTGGGCGGGGTGTGAGCCAGGACCCCCCACACATGCCGCAGCAAGGGCTCCCTGGGGGCCACCCTCCGCCCTGACCGACAATTTGCTCACAGGTGCGCGTGCAGAGCCGAGACTCTGGGTCCTCGGGCCTGGACATGGCGGCCAACTGCTCCTGGGAGCCGCAGCCCGCCGCCGCTGACCGGAACAAGGCAAGTGCCCAGGCGGCCGGGGTGGCGGGAAGGCCAAGCCCAGCACCCGATCCTGGGGCTCCCGTAGGACTACAGCACCCATCTGGGCCAGGGGTTGTCCCCCACGAGTCCAGGGTCCTCACTGGTACGGGGAATGGACGTCCTTGAGGCCTCCTGGTGCCACCCTGAACTAAGTCGCCCAGTGCAACCCCGACAGCCTCCCCTCCCCCAGGGACAGGCCCTGAGACAGGCTGGGGGGGGGGTGGCACCATCCTCCCCTGCACACAGTCCCAGGGACCCCCTGCCTGTGCTGCCCAAGGCTGGGGCCCTTCAGTCTCCAGGTACCCACGGCAGCTGAGACCCTCGCAACTGCCATCAGGCTGACCCCCATTTGCTGCCCCCCATACCTGCACCCCTCTTCTCCGGGGCCTCCCTGAGCCCCAGGGAAAAATGCAAGTTAGCCCAGCAATACGGCAGCCACTTTCGAGGAAACAGATGCAGCCCTGGGCGGTTCGGCCGTGGGAACGGGGTTGAGGGGGGGAGTTAAAAGGGCAGGGCAGGGTGGGGACCCTTGCCCGGGGGGACCCCGCAGTGCTCCACCCTGCCTGTGGCCCTGTCCGACCCTCCGGAGGAGGTGACGGGGGGGGGGGGGGGTATCTGCAGCGGCTGGCGAGGGTGGCCCCACGCCCCGTGACTCACCAGCCTCCCTCGCAGCCGGCCAGGGAGCTGCAAGCTTTTTCCACACCCGCTGGGCCCTCCCGGGCAACCCAGCTCCGTGTGTGTGTGTGTGTGTGTGTGTGTGTGTGTGTGTGTGTGTGTGTGTGTGAGACTTCTGGGTCTGCCCCCACCCGAGTCCGTCAACAGCAGCTGGAACGTCTCAGGGAGAGGACAGACAGACAGATGGACAGACGTGCTGAGCCAGCACATGGAGTTGACCAGCGCACACAGGACGTCCTTCAAGGGCTCGCCCTGTCCCCACGAGTCTCCCCCAAGTTCTGCTACACCTCAAGTCTGCTTGCCAGAAGCTTCTATCCCTGCCTCTGCCCCGCCCCCCCCCCAAGTTCAAGTTCATAAAGGGCTGCTGCCTGGCCCAGCTTATCTGGAAGGGGGTTTCTTTCTGCTCTCTCTCTCTCTCTCTCTCTCTCTCTCTCTCTCTCTCTCTCTCTCTCTCTCTCTCTCCCTCCCATTTTGTTTTGTTTTGTTTTTTACTTTTTGGGTCACACCCGGCGATGCTCAGGGGTTACTCTTGGGGGACCCTATGGGATGCCAGGGATCGAACCCAGATTGACCGAGTGCAAGGCAAACACCCTCCCCGCTGTGCTATCGCTCCGTCCCCTCCTTTTATCCTGAGTGAGAGTAAGTGATCCCCAGCTGTTAAGGCTGAGTGACAGTCAGGGGCGTTAGGGGGGTTAGTGATGCCCGCTGTGTGTGGGAAGGGAACTGTCTTGGCCTCTTGTTGTCAGTCTAAACAGCACCAACCCATGCAGCGTCCAGATTGCACGTGTGGGTCAGCACAAGGTTCTTTTTTTTTTTTGACTTTTAGGGTCACACCTGGCGATGCTCAGGGGTTACTCCTGGCTCTGCACTCAGGAATTACTCCTGGCGGTGCTCGGGGGACCATATGGGATGCTGGGAGTTGAACCCAGGTTGACCGCATGCAAGGCAAACGCCCTACCCACTGTGCCATTGCTTCAGCCCCCAGCATGAGGTTCTTTAAAGACCAGCCTTTAAAGATTAGGACCGGGGCCAGAGCGACAGAACCAGCATGTAGGTCTCTTGCCTTGCATGTGGCCGGCCCAGGTTCGATCCCCGGCTTCCTATACGGTCCCCCGAGCACTGCCAGGAGTGATCCCTGAGTGCAGAGCCAGGAGTAACCCCTGAGCATTGCTGGGTGTGACCCAAAAAGCACTGTAGCACTGTCCTCCCGTTGTTCACTGATTTCCTCAAGGGGCCCAGTAATGTCTCCATTGTGAGACTTATTGTTACTGTGTTTGGCATAGCGAATATGTTATGGGGAGCTTCCCAGGCTCTGCCGTGCAGGTGAGATACTCTCAGTAGCTTGCTGGGCTCTCCAAGAGGGGTGGAGGAATCGAACCTGGGTTGGTCAGGTCGGCCATGTGCAAGGCAAACGCCCTACCCACCGTGTTATCGCTCCAGCCCAAAAAGCAAACAGGCAAATAAAGGGAAGGTCAGGAAGGTTCACGCACAGCCGTTCGGCTCCTCTGGGGAGGGGGAGATTATGGGCGCTCGGCCCCTTGTCCTCGGGGCCTGCTCCCTTGGCGGTGCCGACCCCATGGTGCCCATGCTTGCTGCTGGCCCGTGTCCATGGGCCTTGGCGTGCCCAGACCGCACAGCACAACTGACATCCAGCAGAACGCTGTGTGGCAGAACAGCTGTCCACACCTGCCTGAGTCTCGGCCCAGGAACCCAGGGAGGCCGTGCCCAGCGGCCACCTGGCCCCGCACCTCTCTGCTCGAGCCACAGCCACAGCCACAGCCACTTCCGGGGCCTTTTTGTGACGGGAGGTTTTTGCTTTTGTTGTTCGTTTCTTTCTGTTTGTTTTGTCAGAGAAAATTCTAGCGCGCAGAGGGGCGAGTGTTGAGAGTGTGCCCACAGCAGGGCCCCCTCACCAGGGCTGCTGCCCTCTTGCCCTAAGGGTTTTCTCGCCCCTCTCCAGACGTCCACTGTTTCCCCAAAACCGCCTGGAAGTCAACTCCAGGCACCAAGTCCGGAGGCCCACGCAGGCTCCCTCAGAAGGGGGTGCAGGGCCACCACCAGTGCACAGCAGGGAGACTCTGGCCGGCACACGGTGAGCCCGGGGTCCATCCCCGGCGCCCCATATGGTCCCCGAGCCCTGCCACGAGTGATCCCTGAGCACAGGGCCCGGAGTAACCCCTGAGCACCGCTGAGCAGGGCCTCCCCCACTGAAAAAAAGAAAAAAAAGAGGGCGGCCTCCTCCCCGAGGCCACGGCGGCGCGTGTCCGGCAGAGGAAGTGGCCCGCTGCCTACCAGGCTCACGTTCAGCTGTGCCCTGCCGCTGTCCCTTGCGAAAGGCGCCTGGCCCGCCCTCCACCCACCTAACCAGGGGGCGTCCCTGGGACCAGCCCTGCAGCCAGGTGCGGTCCCCCCTTGGGGCGGGGCAGGGCGGGGCCCGGGGACCCAGGTGAGTCCGGAGCCAGGGCCACGCAGCAGCGGGCAGCCGGTCACCGGGGTCCCCGTCCCGCCCCGCAGATGTGTCCGGGCGGTGGCAGCGAGGCCCCGCCGGAGCTGTACAGCCGCGGCTTCCTGACCTGGGAGCAGCTCAGCGCCCTGCCCCCGCCGGCCGTGGTCAGCTACATCTTCCTGCTGCTGTGCGCCTGCGGCCTGGTGGGCAACGCGCTGGTGCTCTGGTTCTTCGGCTTCTGCATCAAGCGCAGCCCCTTCTCCGTGTACTTCCTGCACCTGGCGGCCGCCGACGCCGGCTACCTGGCCAGCAAGGCGCTGCTGGCGCTGCTGGGCGCCGGCGGGCTGCGGGGGCCCCCGGCCGACTACGTGCGCGCCGTGTGCCGGCTGGCCGGCCTGTGCGCCCTGGTCACCTCGGTCAGCCTGCTGCCCGCCCTGGCGGCCGAGCGCTGCGCCTGCGTCACGCTGCCCGCCTGGTTCTGGCGCCGGCGGCCCGCGCGCCTCTCGGCCGTGGTGTGCGCCCTGCTCTGGGGCTGCGCGCTCCTGCTCACCGGCCTGCACAACTACTTCTGCGCCGTCCTGGGCCCCGGCGCGGCGGCCTGCGGCCACGTGGACGCCTTCCTGGGCATCCTGCTCTTCCTGGTCCTCTGCCCGCTGATGGTGCTCCCGTGCCTGGTGCTCGTCCTGCACGTGGAGTGCCGCGCCCGGCGGCGCCAGCGCTCGGCCAAGCTCAACCACGTGGTGCTGGCCACGGTGTCCGTGTTCCTCGTGTGCTCCATCTACCTGGGCATCGACTGGTTCCTCTTCTGGGTCTTCCAGATCCCCGCGCCCTTCCCCGAGTACGTCACCGACCTGTGCCTCTGCGTCAACGGCAGCGCCAAGCCCGTCGTCTACTTCCTGGCCGGGAGGGACAAGGGGCAGCGCCTGTGGGAGCCGCTCCGGGTGGTCTTCCAGCGCGCCCTGCGCGACGGCGCCGAGCTGGGGGAGGCGGGCGGCGGCGGCGGCGGCGGGCCCACGGCCAACACCGTGGCCCTGGAGATGCAGTGCGCCCCCGGGAACGCGTCCTGAGGGAACGCTGCCCCGCCCTGGGGGCCCAGGGGGGCCACCCCCGGGTCCTGAAGACACCCCCCGCCCCTCCGGGGGACCAGCAGACTCCCGCGGCAGACACCGGGCCCCTGGCGCCAGGACCTTGGCAGAACAGGACAGCGGGGAGAGCCCCGGCAGAGGGAGGGCCTGCCCGGAACCTGCTGTCCATCTCCGGGGAGACTCCCAACCGGGCTGTCCACTCCCCGAACCCCCGCCTCCGGGTGCGGCCTGTGCCCCTTGGTGAAAGCTCTGTTGACTTCGGGGGTGGGGCAGGGGCGCTGGCCACGGTGAGGTTTGGGCAGCCTGACCAGGCCCCAAGCATCTGTCCTCCCGGGCCACCTGCTGGTCTCTGGGCCCGCCCCAGGCCAGCTGCAGACACTGCAGCCCAGACCGGAAGTGCCTCTAATAAAGGTTTCTCCCTCGCAGAGGAAAGATGCGGCCTCTGGCTCCTGGGCCTTATCCCCGCCAAGCGGAGCCCCCGGCCCTGGACCTGTCGGGGGACCCTGCGGTGGCAGCTGTGCCTGCTCCGTGACCTCCCCTGATTGGCCAGCCCCCCCATTCTGGGTGGAAAAGGACTCTCCATCCGGAAGGGCACAGGGGATCTGGTGCCGTGTGGCCCTGAGACCCCCCACCCCGCAGGGAGCTGCCCCGGCTGGCCCCTGCAGACTCCGCCTTCACCCCCAGTGTCAGAGATGCTGGAATTCCTGTGCGTGCCCTGGGCACCCCCATTTCTGGGCCAATGAAGGGTGCTGGGCAGGACGGGGACCCCTGTGGTTATTCCAGCCTGCAGTCTCTGCAGGGGGACCACGGGGGGCCTCTGTTACCTGCCTCCCCCCACCCCCAGGAACTGGCACCACATGCTCGGGCCTCCCCAGTTCCCAGCCTGCAGGAACACATGCTTTGGCACCTCAGAGTTAGTGTGTCCCCTGCTATCCCAGCCTGGGGACAGTTCCCTGGACTAGCAAGGACTCGGGTCCTGGGAAGGAGGAAGTCGAGGCTGCAGCTCTGGAAAGCCTGGGCAGAGGATTCAGACGCCACCTCTCCCTCTGGCGGGCAGGGGTCCGGGAGCAGGGGTGAGGCCGGGGGGTGCCCCTGGTCTTGCTGTCGAGGAGGAAATGGAGGCAGAAGGCGACATTGGTGGGTGCGGTCACCAGCCCAGCTGTCTGTCACTCGGACCCCCTCCTGCTCCCGGGTTTCAGACTCTGAGCCTGTTCCCTTCCGGTCTCCAGCACCCTGGGGTCCCCACCTCCACCCAGGCCTCACCCTGAACCCTGAGATCCGTGCTTTCCTCCCGGAAGGAACATGGAAAATCGAGACCGCAACTTCCGGAGGGAGGAGATAGGTACGGGGTAGGTGCTACTACCAGGCCGTCATCGGAGGGAGCCGATGTGGGGCAGGATGCCCCCGCCGAGAGCAGGGGACCCGGCGGGCAGGATGGCCCAGCCCATCACAGGGCGGGGAGCTGCCCGCGGTCATCTCCTGCCCACCCCCGGCCCCAGCCCCCCTGCCCTGGCCACTGGAGCAGAACCACCAGCACCCCCAAATCTTCCTCCTCCTGTGGAGAGCCCGGGAGTGGCCAGACCCCCCACTCCAGATTGTCGGGTGGAATCTGTGAGGCTGATGGTGCTGGGACCCCCACGGCAGATAGTGGGGCTTTGCAGCCCCCGCCAACAGGGGCCCACCTGAGGGGGGGGGACACACTAGGAGTTGGGAGTGTGCCCCCTCTCCCGGGAGCCCCCCGCTGTGAGAGGCGCTGGCTTGGGGGCGCAGACCGGTGGGGCCCCCCATGCCCAGCTTGGCCAGCCTGTGAAGGGCTGGGGTGCTCCTGCAAACCAGGGACTCCCCAGGGGCCCCTCAGCCTGCTCCCCACTCGGCCACCGTGCCCACCACATCAGGCCCCCAGTTCTCCTTCGCTCACTTTTCTTCCCAGGGCTGATGCGGGCGGCCACACCTGTTCCTCCATCGGAGGGGGCGGGGCTGGACCCCCATGACAGCACAGGGTCTGTCCGAGCCCCCGCTTTGATCACCCAGAAAACAAGCAACAGAGGGTCCAGAGCGTCCTGTTTGGGGGGGTCAGCAGTGTGTGGGGGCTGGGGGTGGGGTCTGCACTCATAGGCAGAAACGTGGCCTTGGCCACTTGGGGAAGGAGCCCCAAGCAGGGCTGCAAGACCTGTCACTCCTGTGGCCAGAGGCAGGCCACGGGGAGGCCCCAGAGAGGTCATGGGGGGCCACAGGCTGGCCAAAAAGAGGCCACAGACAGGCTTTAAGGAACCCACGGGCTGGCCACAAGGAGGCCACGGCTGGCCCCAAGAGGTCGTGTGAGATCTTCGACCTTGTGTTGTCCGGACACAGTTTCGGAACTTCCTGGAAGCCTGGCGTGCCGTGCTCTGAGCAAGTCCATTAGCCAGAGTGGCTCCAGGTCGGGCGGCCAGTGCATGGACGGGTGGGCTGCCGCAGGCCCCTCCTCTGCAGTCTGCCAGGCTGAGGACCCCCAGGTTCAGATCACATTCAGGAGGGGGCTGGCAACAGGGCAGGGCTGAGGGGTCCCTCCCGGCCGTCGCTGGCCCCCCACCGCCACGTCCAGTTCTCCTGGGACCAGGGCCACGCCTGGCCAGCTCCATTACCGGGCCAGCTCCTAGGAGGCATCTATCCTGAGGGTGGGGCGGCCCCTCGCTGCTTTCACCCCTCAGATCCTCCTGCCTCGCCTCGAGGAAGCCTCTGGCCTCTGAGGCTCTGGCCAGGTCAGCAGAGCCGCCACCAGCAGTGGGACCTAGGGGCAGCCCACACCAACCCTGCGGCAGGACCAGGTGAGGGCCTTTCTCTGCGGGGGCGGGGGGGAGGGGACAGGTCTTGCAGCCCCCGCTCTGCTCTGCTGGGGATCTGGGGGTGCTGGGCGTGGCTCCCCTGCTTCGAGTCTGGATCTCTTCAGGGAAACGCAGAGAAGGGACAAACCACGGCACAGAGTCCCACGGTGACGTGGGCCCAGCTGGGAGCACTGGGTGCAGAGAACTTCAAGAAGCAGCGGGGCAAGGGAAGGGGGCTTCATGTGGGGGGGGCATTACTGGGGTCGAACCTGGGGCCTTGCACTCACCCACCATCTGAGCACTCCTGCCCCGCCCTGGAAAATGCTTCCTCGGGAGCACAAAGGGCCAAGGATTTCGGGGAGTGACCCCGCCCAGGGCTGAGTCTGGGGTCTCCTCCCCTGCACCACTTCCGCGGGCACATCTGCTCAGGACAGCCCCGATGTTAGCAGTTGGCGGAGTGGGGCGCGCCCAACCCACAGAGCTGGGCCGGCAGGGCCCCCCTTCACCCCCTCCACTAGGCAGCTGGAGGGAGGGTCTCCGCCTGGAGGGAGGCTTGAGCGTGGCGCAGCCCCTCCTGCCGGCGGGGGGGTGCGGGGTGGGGGCTTCTGCTCGCCTCCTCCGAGGTCAGTGCAGGTGGCAAGGAAACAGACCTCGGTGGATGCAGGTGCATGAATATCCTGGGTGGATGAGCTGGGTGGCAACGAAGTGTCCCCTCAAGGTCCTGAGGACGCTAGTCTAGACTCCGGAGTCTGTGGGCTTCTGGAAGGATCCGTGGGATGGAGCAATTAACCCCCCACCTTGCCAGGCCACGCCCAGTGAGAGCAGAGGGCAGAAGGCCATGCCCAGTGAGGGCACAGGGAGGCAGGCCACGCCCAGTGAGGGCAGAGGGCAGTAGACCACGCCCGGTGAGGGCCCAGGGAGTCAGGCCACGCCCAGTGAGGGCCCAGGGAGTCAGGCCACTCCCAGTGAGGGCCCATGAAGAGCAGGGCCCTGTTCTACTATACCAGGGTTGTTCGTTGGCCTCTTCTGGGAGTGTCCTCTAGGTCACTAGCTCCACACCATTGACAGGCATAGGGCCTGTGGGAAGAGGGTCCCCAGTGCCATGGATTCCTCCCTGAGAGTAATTTGTAGGTGGACAGTAGGGGCGGGTGGGGACAGCTGTTCTCACTGCATCTGTATAGAGGAGGGACAGGGAGAGGAGAGACAGTGATGGACACAGAGACAGAGAGATGGGGACAGAGACAGCCAGTGACAGAGAGATGGAGATGGGGACAGAGACAAAGAGACAGAGACTAAGACAGAATCAGGGACAGAGACATGATGGGGAGGCGGAGACAGGGATGGGAGGGGGGCTGGCAGGGGGTAGACCTCTGGGCTCTCTCCCTCGGCACTGACCTTTCCGACCAGGCCCCCCTCATACCCTCCCCTCTGGGCGTGCAGACAGAAACTCTCAGAGAGAAGAGAGGTAGACAGAGGGGGTCCTGCCTGAGGCCGGGGGGCTGGGGACAGGCTTAGGAGATCTGATCACTGCCCGGGTCAAAAGCACACGAGGGCCTGGAGCGATAGCACAGCAGGTAGGGCATTTGCCTTGCATGTGGCCGACCCGGGTTCGATTCCCAGCATCCCATATGGTCCCCCGAGTACCGCCAGGGGTAATTCCTGAGTGCAGAGCCAGGAGTAACCCCTGAGCATTGCCGGGTGTGACCTGAAAAGCAAAAAAAAAAAAAAAAGTACACGAGCCTAGAGCCGGACACAGAAAACTGGGCGGGTGGGGGGTTCCCAGAACTCCCCAGCGGCCTCAGAGCCCAGAACCTCACGTGGCCTCACTTCCTCCCCTAGCATGAACCAGACGGCGAATGGCAGCCAGGCCCTGGGCCCCGAGACGGACGTGCTCAACGGGGCCCTGGTGGGACTCCGGGCCCTGATCACTAGCGTCTGCGTCCTGGGCATCGCTGGCAACGGCGTGGTGGCCTGGCTGCTGGGCGCCCGCATGCCTAGGGCCCCCTACTGCGTTTACGTCCTGCACCTGGCCCTGGCCGACCTGCTCTTTCTGCTGTGCATGGTGGCCGTGCTGCAGCTGGACCCGAAGTCGCTGGCCTACGAGGCAGTGAAGCGAGTGAAGAGCACGGCGGACACGGCCAGCCTCGGCCTGCTGACGGCCATCAGCGTCCAGCGCTGCCTGTCCGTGCTCTTCCCCGTGTGGTACAAGAGCACCCGGCCACGCCACCTGTCCAGCACGGTGTGTGCACTGCTCTGGGCCCTGGCCAGCCTGGCCAACGCGCTGCTGGCCGCCCTCTGCGTCCAGTACCCGAGTCCCCACGCGCCGCTCCCCGGGGAAAAGTGTTTCCTCCTGGACTTTGCCTTCCGGTTGCTTACCCTGGGCATCTCCACGCCCCTCATGGTGCTGGCCAGCCTCATCCTCTTCCTCCACGTGCAGAAAGTGTCCCGGCGGCGGGCCCGGAGCCGACAGCCCACGCGGCTGTACTTGGTCATCCTGGCGTCCGTGCTGGCCTTCCTGGCCTGCACCCTACCCCTGGGCATCTACTGGCTCCTCATCTACCTGCTGGGTCTGTCGGAGCAGGCGAACGCCCTGATCCGACACCTGGGCCGCCTGTCCTCCTCTGCCAGCTGCAGCGTCCACCCACTCATCTATTTCCTGGTGGGCCACTGGAGGGGCCAGGGCAGGGGCCGGGCCCGACGAGAGCCTCTGAGCTCAGTGCTCCAGCGGGTATTGCGGGAGGAGCCGGAGCTGAGGCCCGAGGAGCCGCCCTCCACTGGCACCGCCTCCTCGGAGGGGCCCTGAGCGCGCCCGGCCACCCTCACTGGCCCCACCTGGGCAGCGAGAATCCCTGCCCCCTGGTCCGGGGGCAGGAGAAGGGGTTCACCTGGTCCTGGGGCTGAGTGTGACATGGACCGTCTGGCAGGTCTGTGGGGGACACAGGTCCCCCGCTCGTGGGAAAGCGCCTTCTGGAACAGCAAAGCCGCCTACTCTGGGAGGGGCTGCCAAGGGCGTCCGGGGGCCGTTCCTGGAAATCCCAGATACCAGGGTCCCGGACATCCGGACCCTCAAGGCCACTCTGGCAGTGCTGGGGTTCAGACTCGGCATCTGGCCTGGCCTGGTACCACCCACCAAGGCCACTCTGGGAGTCCTGGGGGTCCAACCCGGGTCCCCACACAAGCCAGACCTGGACCTTGCAGCCCTCTGTCCGGAAGCAGGCTATGCCGTGTGTGATCTCACGCCCCCAACAGGGAGCTGATGATGGCTGTGTCCTGCCCGGGGGGCCACAGGGGCTCAGCTCTCACTGGCTACTCCTGGGCTCCACGTGGCCCCTGTTCCTTCAGGACCGAACAGGGCACGTGTGCAGGATGGCTGGTTCTCATGCATCTCGAATCCCTGCCACCCCTTCCACTACCCCCATACCCACTGCCCTCCGTCGCGGGTCCCTGCTGCCAGAGGCCACGGTGGGGAAGCTGGGCCGGCATCTGCTCAGTTCGGGTTCAGCATTGTTACGGAACCGCGGCGGCCCAGTCTGGTCCACGGAGTCCTGGACCTCCTGATCCAGGAGCACCCAAGCCAGAGGCTGCTCTCGGGACACTCCCAGGAGGACCTAAGACCCGCAGGTGGCCGCACCATGCCAGTGGCGACTCGGGGGTGGCTGCTTGTGGGTTCATCTGGGTGGCTCCCCCTCAGGAGAGCATGTGACCACAGGGGCCACCGCCAGGCCCTTGAGTCCTGCCATCAGAATCCAGAGGTCAAGACTTGGAAATCTAGGGCCGGGGAGATGCCACGAAGCTCTGGGCACACGCTCTGGGCAGGGGCCCCAGTTCTACCTGGGCACCCCAGGGTCATGACACCCAGCAAGCCGGGAGCAGACGCTGAGCACGGGGTGCGGCCCCCAAACAACAGCACAGAGACGCCAAGAGCTCACCTTCAACCCGAACCCGGGGCCCAGAGATATACAGCAGAGAAGAAGGACTGGCTTGCTTATATGTGGAAGACCTAGGTTTGACGCCCCGTGCCCAAATGACCCCCGAGTCCAGCCAGATGCCTGACGACAGAGCGAGGAGTGTGGGTGTGGCCCAAATACAAAACCAAAATACTGAGCTTGGAAGAAAAATATGGGTATCATAAACTATAGAATGGTCCCAGTTTTGAAAGTTTTCTAGAAGCTTATTTTTTTGTTCTGGGGAGTGGGGGTGGCGAGCACAGAGCCCGCCTGGACAGACCAGCCCCTCAGCCTGGCGACTGGAAGCCCACACAAAGAGCTTCTCTTCCTGAGCTCTGCCTTAATCCTGAAAGAATCCTTGTTTCGGGGTGGGGGTTGAGCCACAGCTGGCGATGCTGGGGGTCCAGGCTGTGTGGGGACTCAACCAAGGGTCCTGTTTGCCATGTGAGTGTGCTTGAGCCCCTGCACACTTGGTCCAGGCGCCCCCTCCTTTGTTCTGAGCTGGGAGTCTAAGGCTGGTCCTGGAGGCAGTAAAGCCCCCAGAGCTCTCTGGGGCACCTGTGGGTGGGCACATGGCCTGAGGGGCTGCCACATACAACGGACACGCTGACCTGACCCCAGCCGGCCACTGTTTGCGGGAGCCGCCGCAGCTGTGAGCCAAGCAGGCACTGGGGGGAGCTTTCAGAAGCTCCAGGGAGGGCGTATGTGTGGCCCCGCCCCTGGGAGGGCCTATGTGTGGCCCCGCCCCTGGGAGGGCCTAGATATGGACCCGCCCCTGGGTGGGCCTATGGTGTGGACCCGCCCCTGGGAGGGTCTATGTTGGCCCCGCCCCTGGGAGGGACTATGTATGGCCCCGCCCCTGGGAGGGACTATGGTGTGGACCCGCCCCTGGGAGGGTCTATGTTGGCCCCGCCCCTGGGAGGGACTATGTATGGCCCCGCCCCTGGGAGGGCCTATGGTGTGGACCCGCCCCTGGGAGGGTCTATGTTGGCCCCGCCCCTGGGAGGGACTATGTATGGCCCCGCCCCTGGGAGGGCCTAGATATGGACCCGCCCCTGGGCGGGCCTATGGTGTGGACCCGCCCCTGGGAGGGTCTATGTTGGCCCCGCCCCTGGGAGGGACTATGTATGGCCCCGCCCCTGGGAGGGCCTATGGTGTGGACCCGCCCCTGGGAGGGTCTATGTTGGCCCCGCCCCTGGGAGGGACTATGTATGGCCCCGCCCCTGGGAGGGCCTATGGTGTGGCTCCGCCCCTGGGAGGGTCTGTTGTGTGGCCCCTCCCCTGGGCAGGGTCTGGCATATTGTGATTTTTTTCCTGGTTGAAGAGGTACCCAGGGCTCGGTACTGATGGGTCCCCCCAACCCTCCTGCCCCTGGACAGAGCCCGGTGGATGGGGCTGAGGGGCGGGACCCCCCATGGTCTTTGCTGGCAGACACAGGCATTTGGAGGTCGGGCTTGGAGGAGGGCTTCTCAGCGGAGAGTCCCCCTGACAGGGAGCCCTCAGTCTTTGCTGGGGGCCATGGGAGGGTCTGAGAGGACACAGAAAGGAGGGGCCCGCCATGGCCCCCAACACCCTCGGCACCGCCCAGTCCCTGAGCCTGAGACTGCGAAGCTGGACACACTCAAAGGGGCTGGCCAGGAGCGGGTGGACGGACCCACTCCTGTTCTAAAGGGCCTGCAGGGGGTTCTCCCTGGGTTGTTAGGAGCTCAGTTTGGGGGCTCACCTGGCAGTGCTCGCTCAGGAGATCCTATGGGCTGCAGGGGATCAAACCCGGGTTAGCCACGTGCTGGACAAGTGCCCTCCCCGCTGTGCTCTCACTCTGGGCCCAGAGCTCCCCCTTCGGGTGTTTTCCTGGGTGGGTCACCTGAAGGGGCTCGGACCCCCCGCCCCCAGGGAAGGACGGGGCCACTGCAGCCTGCCCCACCTGAGCGCTGCTGACCTGGGGCGGGGGCTGTGGAGTGGAGGGTCTCTGCCGTCTCGGGGGCCTGGGTCTGGGACTCTCTCCCAGCCTCTGGGGTGCTGATCAGACCCCTCAAAGACTCCAGGGAAGAGCCGGGAGAGGGTGCTCCCCAAGTCACTGGGAGCACTCGGATGCACTGGAGAGGGGTCCCTGACCCAACTCCAAGGAACCCCAACCCTGCACGACAAAACAGTGAATGGCGAGGCCCGCGCAGGGTTAAGGAGCAGGGCCAGGCGCAGTCCGGAGGTGTGGGGCGCGCTCTTCCTTCCAACTGTTCCAGAAGGATCTGCACCCATCTGGCTCTGGGGT
Source organism: Sorex fumeus (assembly GCF_029834395.1). Lineage (NCBI taxonomy): Eukaryota > Metazoa > Chordata > Mammalia > Eulipotyphla > Soricidae > Sorex > Sorex fumeus. Next base: position 6,937,011 of record NW_026606150.1, on the reverse strand, counting down.
GGAATGAATTCCAGAGGCCTGGCGCTGCCGAGAGGCAGGGATGAAAGCCAGGGCCTTGGGGCGTGATCAGGGGTGAGGGCCGGCCACCACCCAGCCTCTATGCCCTCTGGGGCAGACACTTTGCAAAAGGGGCTCATGGCACCCCCAAACTGGCCCTCTGCGCCCCCAAATGTCCCCACGCCTGCAGGGAGCTAGGAGTCAGGCTGAGGCAGCGTGAACCCCCAGACCTGGGAGGAACAGCAAGGACGTGGCACTCCGGGGCCTCACCCTGAGTCACGGACTGACCACGAGGCCGGCCGACCCCGCCCAGAAGGGGTGGACAGAGTGTCCTGGATGCCCCACTCCTGACTCCGCCAAGCACGGGAGTCAGATTGCGGGGTGCAGGACCCCAACTCCAGACACACAAGGACACCTCCCCCTCTTCGTTGTCAGGGTTGTCATCGTGGGCCGCCAGAGCCGTGGTGTTCCAGCACATTCCGTCCCAGGCTCATGGGGCTGTGCCATCAGCCTGGTGCTTACAAGGCCCCACCCTCAGGTGGCTCCCACTCACGGGGTCACGAGGTCATGAGGTCACACCATCAATGCAGTGCTCATTCATAGGCCTGGGGGTCATGAGGGCATGGGGATCATGGGGTCACAGGTCAAACTCTTGCGGGTTCTGTTGGTGTGCCAAAGGCTCCCCTCGACAGGGCAGCGAGGACCGTGCCCAGCAAACGTGGGTGGCACCAAGGAGAGAATTCGGGTCCTCATGCTCCCCAGCAGGGCTCTGCCTGGCTCCCTGTCCTGCGTCTGCACCCTGTCCCCGTGTCTGCGTCCTGTCCCCGCGTCTGCATCCTGCACCCCAGTGAGCCAGGAGCCGAGTTTGAGCCTCTGTTGTGTTGCCTGGGAAACGGGCAGCTTTGCCCGATGAGTCAGTGGCTGGAGCGCTCTGGGCTCGGAGCGGGAAGGTGGCACTGCTCCAGCCCCGGCACCCGCTTACTGCCAGACCAGAGACCCATGGTGCCCAGCCTGGCGGCTTCTGGAAGGAAAGCTGCCTCCTCGCTCCGTTTCTCCGACCTGTTCAGGGGGCCGGGGGGGACCCGGGCCTGCACCTGCCATAGCTGTGTGACCACAGTCTCTGTCCCACTGTGGGCTGCCAGCCAGGGCAGGGATCAGGGGTCCCCCGGGGACTTGACCCCCATGCCCCCTGCCACCCCAGCTTGACTGAGGTGAGCACACAGTGTGACGGGCACAGGAGGGCTTGTTCCGGCTTGGGGGGCCCAGGCTGAGACCTACAGCTTCCCACATCACAGGGGACCCCTCCCAGGACACTCAGGAGACACCACATGGCCCCTGGGGCTCCCCCGAATTCCTTCAGTGGCATGTCCACAGCCTCTGGGGTTGAGGACAGAACACAGAAGGGAGCAGAGCAGAGACACGGCACTGCGGGGGTTGGGGGGCGCTGGCCTTGCACACAGTCACCCCAGGGGGCATCCCCAGCACTGCATAGGGTCCCCTGAGCACAGAGCCAGGAGTCAGCCCTAAGCACTGCTGGGTGTGACCCCGCAAAAGGAATAGGTGTGATTGCTAGAGGCAAGCCCAGATTCAAGCTCTGAGGGATGGAGCTTGTGTATGGCCTGGTTAGTACCCCAAGTTTGAGGCTGTGCACTGCATGGTCCCCAAGCAGCACTTGGGGTGCTGATGGGGCCCCAGGGCCTGTGGGGTCTGAGAAGCATCGTACCACCAGGCTTCAGCCTCGAGCAGCCCAGCCTGGCTGCATATCACTGAGGGAAGCCCAGGGCCCCCCAGTTAGAGGTTGGACCCCAAGCCACAGTGCTGGGTGCTTGCCTTGCCTGCGTGAGACCCCAATTTCATCCCTGGCCCCTGGTATAATGCTCCAAGCCCCTTTGGGAAGGATGCCTGAGCACAGAGCGCTGAGCACTGCCAGGTGTGCCCCCCCCCAAAGAAGGATGGACCATAGAGCGATTCCCTGTCTAGTTCAGTGGTGGTCCCGTCCCAGACACCCAAACCTCACCACACACACAGCCAGCCCTCCTCAGAGTGGTCACAGTTGGTACACAAGTCCTGCTACGCAGAACACACGCGGGGTCCAGCCCCAACTCTCCCTGCCGGAAGTCTAGCCCGCACCCCCACAGGGGACCACGTGGTCCATGTTGGAGATGTGAGCAGCTGGGTCCAGGGTCACTCGGGGGCCACTCTGGGGACTCCAAGAGTGGCAGAGACACTTAAGGACAGTGGGGGAGACATGGTCGACAGAACGGGGGTCCCGGGACATTGTGCGGGGTTCACCTCTGAGCCTTGAGCGCTTCCCACGGTTCATGAAACAACACCGAGCTTGACCGCCCCAAGAAGACCTGCTCACCACGTTGGAACCACAGTGCAGCAGGGAGGGCATTTGGACGGCACACGACTGACCTGGGTTCCATCCCCGGCATCCCACAAGGTCGCCTGAGCACGGCCAGGAGTGATCCCTGAGCACAGAGGCAGCAGGAACCCTGAAGCATTGCCGGGTGTGACCCCAAAACAACAACAACAAAAGATCTGCTTCTGAGCGAGGAACACCCCCCCCCCCACACACACACACACACAGTTTACTTGTAGATTTTCCCGCAGGAACTAAGGAACCAAGGGGCTGTGTGGGAACACCCAGAAGTAAAGGTTGGTTTGATCTGCACCAATCCAGTGGCCTGCACGGGTCTCCACGCCTGGAGCCAGAGAGGAAGCGTGGGACACCCCAACACCCCCATGACAGAGGGAAAGATGGGCAGGAAGAAACCGGAGCCGAGCGCGGCCACCGGCACATCCCTGTGGGGACGGGGACACGCGCCGTTCTCTCCCTGAGGTCACTGGGCGCGCCTGGGGGGGGGGGTGCGGGAGACCCCGGGATGAAAAATCCGCAAAGCCCTGCGACGTGGTGGGGGCGGGGATTCCGGATAAAGGGGTTCCCGTGGGGCTCGTGGACTAAGGGGTTCCTGTGGGAGTCGTGGACGTTCGGCCAGTGGAGTGGTGGGAGGCTGCTGACATCAGCGGCGGGACGGCCCTCCCACCGTGGACGTGGACTTGGCCCTCCTGGAGCAGCCGCCACTTTCTTGCTTGGCTTTTCCTCTGAGCAGAGAAGTTTCCAGACCAAATAAGGTGGCAGCATTTTCAAAACTCCTGGCACAGAACCGGACTCCTTTGAAGCGCCAGGTTGGAGCTCGGGTGTAAAGGGGGCCCCTCCGCCCGCTCGGATGCCCTGGCTGGGGGCCGGGGGCCGCACCCCGCGGATCTGCTGGGCAGAGCGACGGTCTGGCTGAGCCCCTCACGCCCTCTGGCCCGGGGCACCCCGCCTGGGCCTGGACCCAGAAAGGCTGTGACTGACCCTCCCCGGGGCCCTAGAGCATCGGGCCTCACCACAGCCCACCCGAGCAGAGAAACTGAGGCCCGGGGACATGGAGGGGAGCAGGCCTGGGGCGGGGGGGGGGCTGCCTAGCTCCCATGGGCGTTGAAACACGCCAGCCCGCGTTGCATAGGCTCTTGCTGGGTTGCCCAGGGGCAGGGAGGCAGGGAGGAGCGTGGCTTTGGGGCACAGTGGGGGCTCCGTTGGGGGCGCTGGCTTGAGGACGGAGAGGCTGAGGCGTCACAGGCCCTGGCCCACGGACACCACTCCTCCTGCCCCCCTCACACCCTCCACCTCTTCTCTGCCTGGAGCCTTGGCGGGTGCCACAGTCACGGGCAAGGCAGGATTCTCTCGGCGAGTCAACACCCCAACCCCGCACAGCCTGCGTGGGGCAGGGGTTCACCCCAAGAACAGAGGTGGGCACCCCCAGATAAAGAGTGATCCTTATAACCGCAGTGACAGAAACCTGAGGCTGGCTCTCGCCACCTGCAGGTGGATTCGCTCAGGACGCTGGGATGAACGGGGAGGCGTCAGGTGCGACTAGTTCCAGGGGCTGGGGAGAACAGGGAGGCGTCAGGTGTGGCTGCATCCAGGATTCTGTCACCAGGAGCCGTGGGGGGTGGCTACGGGTCCCCCTGAAAGCAAAGCAGGTCTTTCTTCCAGCACCCATGAGGACCCCCATGGAAACCCATGGCCCTGTGGACACCAGCCAGCATGCTCCTGGATGCATGGGGTGGGCAAGAGCTTCCTCGCCCCTGATGGCCCCCGGATTATGCTTATGACCCCAAATGCACTTTCACCCAGCAGGCACCAGGTGACCCACCCACCGTGGCCCTTCCCGCTGACATCCAGGCCCTCTGCATGAGGCGCGTGAGGGGCAGCGGCGCTGGCAGGGCGAGGTGGGCACTGCGCGTCTACACTGTTTATTTGGTTGTTGGCTAGCCGAGATGCCAGCGACAGACACAAGCCCGAGGCTGGGCTGGCGCGTGTCCACTTGTGTTTCTGAGGGGCCCGGGAAGGGACGGCTCCTCCTCAGGCCGTTGGTGGACCAAGGCAGTGACCACTGGGCGGGGGAGGCACAGCGACAGGGCGGGATGCAGGCCCCTGTCCTAATTGGCCAGGTGGACCTGGGGTCGCCCCTTCACCCGGGTGCCGGGCGGGCGCGTCCAGCGGCCACCTCACTTCCGGTCCTTCCTGCGGCTCTGCCTCTGGCTGCTCAGCTCGTCCAGCCTCCGATCCAGCTTCCGCTGCAGCTGCGCGCGCTTGGCGGCATCCAGGCCGCGCTCCCGGGGCCCGCTGCCGGGGTACAAGACCCCCTCCCGGCTGATCCGCTGCCGGGCGTGGGCGCGCGCCCGCTCCCCGCAGCCGTGGACCTGGGGGGACATGGCACTCAGTGCTCGGCCCACGTGGGGCCCCCTCCGGGCAGGCCGTGCTCCTTCCGGTGCAGTCACAGAGGAGCTGGGCGGCCAAGAGACCCTTAGACGTGCTCACGGCCACAGCCACTGGCCTAATTCCCTTCCACAGGGGGGCTCCGCCCACACCACAGCCACAGCCGGACAAGGCCAGCCACTCCCCTCTAATGGCCAGGCCTGTCTCATCAGCCCCGACTGCCCCCGCCCCCAGGGCCCCTTCCTCCAGGCAGCCAGCCGGGCTTGGCCCTGGGCGTTCAGGCCGTGTCTGCCGGCTGGTCATCCATCAGGGCCCCGGATTCTGCTCCCCAGGCCCCAGCTCTGGGCGAGAGGGGACCTGGGGAGGGCAGCGGCGGCGGTCCAGCCCACGTGGGTCCTGGTGGGGACGGGGGGCAGCTGGGGCTGCGTCCTGGCACTACCTCGGGCAGGTGGTGGCTGAGGCAGTAGCGGCGGCTGCAGTGGACGCACAGCTGGCCCAGGGTCACCACGCTGGCCGTGCAGCTGGGCATCCCGCATGTGCTGTCGGCCTTCACGGCCGCTGAGATCAGCGCGTCAAAGTCGTCCCCGCTGGGCAGCTCCGGGGCCACGGGACCTGCAGGGAGGGAGAGTCGGGTGAGCGCGGGGGGTCTGCAGGGAGCCTGGGAACCCCACCTGGTGCTGGGGGCACCCCTGGTGTCTGCGGGAGGGCCGGGTGGGCAGAGGAAGCTGCAGTCTTGGGCACTGCAGGTCGCACCATCGTGGAGCTCACGACCCTGCGAGTTGGGCTGCGGGCGGGGCCCCGAGACAGGGTTCCCCAGGGTGGTCAGGTGCACGGGGCACAAAAGCCGGCCCGGGGCGGGGGGTCAGCTCGGAAGGATGGACGTGGGACCTGAGCCCCAGCCACCGGCAAGCACTGGGAGGAAGATGGGGCCGGCTGGGGGGTCTGAGCCCGGGCAGGGAGGGCACGTGAGCCCAAGGGTGGCCCAGGCGCTAGACAACGGATCAGGGTTGCTGAGAGCATGGGCACCCTCGGCCGGGGCCCCCCACCCGTCCTGACCCCACCACTCATCAGGCCGGGAGCACTGGTGGCCCCCGGAAGTGGGCCGGAGCACGGGCCAGGGCTGCCTCGGCTGCTGGGAAGGGCAGCTGGACTCGGGGCCAGGGAGAGGCCATGAACCCCCTGGGCAGGAGGTTCCCCGAGACACACCCCGGGGTTCAGGCGGGGGCACCCCCTCACGGCTTTCCCTTCACAAGGTTTAAGCTCTTGTTCTATGGGTTTGGGTTTGGGGGCCATGCCCGGTGGTCGGGGGGCGACCTCCTGGTCGGTGCTGGGGGGGGGGCCCTGCACAGCCTGTGCTCACCCCCCCCCACCCGTCTGCCCAAGTCCCACCCCGGCACTTCAGAGGGGCCCAAGGGGCTTTCACTCCCCAGGTCGCCAGACACGGCATTCCTGCCACCGTGTGGGCTGATGTGTCGCAGGCCCAGAAGGGAGGCCTGGGTCACCAGGGGTCAGCGCCGCTCTCGGGAGCGAGGCTGTGTGTGGTCACACCCGGGGAAGGCCCGGGCTGGGCGCAGAGCCGAGAGGCCCCTCACCCCGGCCCTGCCCTGAGGGTGGGCCAGACCCTGCCCCCAGGGGGCACTTGCTTACCCTTGGGTTCTTTCTTCTTGCTCTTTTGGGGGGCCTTGCGTGCCCCCTCCCTGGCCGGCAGCTCCTGCCGGCCGCGCGCCCTCTGCAGTCTCTCCTGGTGCAGTGCCTTCAGGTCGAGCGGGGCCGGCCCAGGGCCTCTGGCCCCCGCACCTGGGGACTCAGCCTCAGCCGGGCTGGGGGGGGTGGGGCTGGTGGGGATGGCGGGGGGCGCGGGGCTGGTGGGGGCGGCAGCGGGCCTGAGGCTGGTGGGGGCGGCGGGGATCGCGGGGTTGGCGGGGATCACGGGGCCGGCGGGGGTCACGGGGTTGGCGGGGCCGGAGGGGATCGCGGGGTTGGTGGGGGTCGCGGGGTTGGCGGGGGTTGCGGGGCCGGTGGTCGCCCGCTTGCTGACGGTGATAAAGCGCTGTGCACCCTCCCCGCTGCTGTCGTGCCGCAGGCCCAACTCCTCGGCCAGCTGGTGGACGCGCAGCCGGTCCAGGGGGCTCAGCGTGGCGGGGAAGGGCAGCTGCGTCTGCTCGCTGGCCACGAAGGCCAGCAGCTGGGCCCGGAAGCCTTCGGCGCCGTCGCCGTCGAGGCTGGGCTGAGTCCGAGACGGGGCCCCGGGGCCCGGCTTCTTCCGCTCCTGCCTGGCTCCCGCTGGGGCCCCCGGCTCGGGCCGCCTCCTGCAGGCAGGCTTCCCGGATGCCACAGCACCGCGCCGGGTGCCCCGCTGGCCGGGGGCCTGGGCCGGCTGGTGGGAGTAGTTTTCGGGGACAAGGTCGTCCAGGTACTCGAAGGCTGTGCGCACCTCCCCGTGCTCGGCGAAATGGTCGAGGAGGCGCCGGAGGAAGGGGTGCTGGCCGGCCGTGTGCGAGTCGCAGATCAGGGCCACGTGGCGCCGGGCGCGGGTGACGGCCACGTTGAGGCGCCGGTCCTCGGCGAGGAAGCCCACCTCGCCTGCAGGGTGGGCGCGAATGAGCGGGAGGGAGGCTGGGGGGTCCCACCGCCCCCCACCCGGGACTCCTCCCATGCCCCACCGGCCTCTGGAGCAGCACGCCCGCCGCACCTGTCCTGTTGGACCGGACCAGGGACAGGACTACGGCCTCCTTCTCCCGGCCCTGGAAGCCGTCCACCGACTTGATCTCCAGCTCGGGGTGCCGGGCCGCCAGGCTCTGGCGCAGGAGGTCCACCTGGAAGAGCAGCCTCAGAGCCCACCCGAGCCCAGCACCAGGAGCCAGTCCCCGCCCAGAGCCCGCTAGGGGGGTGCCAGGGGGCAGCAGGTCCATGGCTGGTCCCTGAGACCACACTGAGCCCCCCAATCCCTATCGAGGCCACGTGTGGAGTGACCCCAGGAGCGCCAATGAGCAGAGGACGGCCTCAGGGAGGGATGGGGGGAGGGCTGGGCCGGGCCAAAGGCAGAGCCAGCGGGGCGGACAGACAGACCGGCGGGTGGACAGAGAGGCGCAATGGAAAGATGGATGGATGGGCAAACAGGTAGGGGGACGGACAGGCGAACGGACAGGTGGGAGGATGGACAGGCAGATGGACAGGTGAGGCAGATAGGAGGAAAGATGAGCAGACAGGTGGGAAGAGGGACAGACAGGTGGACAGGTGAGGGGGGGACAGACAGGAGCGGGCGGGGTGGGGGAAACGGCCAGATTTGTTTGGGTGCTGGAACCAGCTGGATGTGGCAGGTTCGACCCGGGTATTTTCGGGGCCAAGAGCCAATCGGGCCCCCTCGGTGCTCAGCCCTCCCAGGCTGGGGGTTCCCTGTGCCCCAACGCACCTGGCGGTGGTACGGCGTGATGACGGCTATGTCCCGCGGCTGGACCCTGGCGTCCACCAGGGCCTGAACGTGCAAGTCCACCAGGCGCACCTCACCTGCGGGGCAGGAGGGGCTGGGTTTCAGGTGACTGGGCGCCCTCCACGCCACGCAGCCCCGTCTCAGGATGCTGCTTTGGGGCCAGAGGCCAAAGGGCCGGAGCGGCTAATGCCCTCGGCCCCTCAAATCAGGCTGCCCCCGCCCACCCGCACGGTGCGGTGCCAGCGCTCACCAGGGTTGCCTCTGGACTGCTCGTCGTCCTCGTCCAGCTCCAGCAGCCCGCAGCCGGCCGTGTCCACTAGCAGCAGGGCCAGGCCCGTCTCCTCCGTGGTGGCCACACCTGGGAGGTCACTGCATGCAGGTGAGGCGGCATGAGAGGCCCAGCCCGAATCCCGCCCCGGGGCAGCCCGTCTGGGGAAGGGGCGCGGCCGGAGTCGCTCACCGCAGGAGGTGGCCGGCCACGGAGGGGTGTGCGGTGAGCTGGCCGCCGTAGAGCGCGTCGGAGGCCCAGCGCATGATGGCCCCGTGCATGCGGTACTGCGTCGTCAGCATCCGGACCGCTGCGGCCCCGTGCGCCTCGGCCAGCCGCTCCATGAGGCTGAGGGACAGCCCCGCCTGCGCCGCCCTGCACCGGAGGGAGGCCTGAGCAGCCCCGCCTCCAAGGCCCGCTCGGACCCCATACCAGAGGCTTGGGCCGTGGCCCAGCAGATGCGCGCAGGAGGAGACTCTGGCTGGGGAGACTGTCTGGATGTCCCAGTGACCCTGCATCAGGCAGGTCCACTCAGGTCAGATGGGAGAGGCCAGCAGCTCAGGGATGTGGGTGTCTCCCGGAGCTGAATGGCAGAGAACCCCCCAGGGGAAACCTCCAGAAGGGACTCAGGCCACGGCACCCACAACTAAAACCACGGCGTGAGCAGCTCTGGGATCAGGCGTCCGCGGGGAGAGATTGTTTGGTGGCAGCAGCCGGCCCGTGGGCACCCCGACCTCCAGACGCTCATGAAGTCCCTCAACACAGCACGCCTGGAAACGCCCGTGCCCAGCTGTCAGTCGGGGCTGCCCCGACACCAGCTGCAGTGCCAGGAGCTGGCCAGGCTGCAGAGTCCCGGGCGCCAGGTGGATGGGTCCACTTGGGGCTGGGAGAAGGCTGAGGCCCCTGTCCCCCGCCCTCGCGATGCCTCATTTAACTGGAGGATGAGCCCAGGGACACGGCGCCCCTGCTGGAGTGACAGCTCAGCAGGGAAGGAACTGTGACCCGTTCCCCCCCCAGCCACATGAGACCTGGGGGATGAGACTGGGCTGGGTGGGGCCAGGACCAGTGTGGGGTCATGAGCTCAGGCCTGCCACAGCCCTGCAGCTGAGGACGGAGCTGCTGGGTGGCACCTACCAAGGGGCACCCCAGCTGGGTGCACTATGAGGGCGCCCCAGGGGTCCCACTGGGGGAAGGAGCAGAGCAGCCCGCCTGCTGGGGGGTGCTGGAGGACCAGGGCCTCGCACCCCAACCTCCACGAGCCCAATCTAGGCTCTGGCACCAGAGGGCCGAGCATGCCCATCGAGCAGGTGCACCCATGGGGAGGCACAGTGACGGGAAGGGCAGAAGACAGGACTGCGAGGACAGCGGATGGGCGGGGGCAGAGGCCCCCCAAGGCGACAGTGGGTGGGGAGAGGGCGGGGCCGAGACAGTGGACAGGACTGAGGATCTGTGAGCCGACCGTGGGCGGCAAGACTGAAGGCGGAGCTGAGTGGGCGGGCCTGAGAGCGGAGCTGTTATAGGAAGTGGGCGGGTCCGAGAACCTGGGGTGGGCGGGGCCACGGGCAGGGCCACGATACAGCACACGGGAGGGCGGAGTTGTGGTAGTGGGAGGGGCCAAGGGCCTGGCTGTGAGTGGGCGGGGCCAAGGGACCATGAGAGGGTGGGCGGCGCCAAGGGTGGAGTTGTGGTTGGCAGTGGGCGGGGTCGCGGGCCTGGGGTGGGCAGGACCATGGGCCACGACACAGCACGTGGGCCTGAGGGCCTCTGTGACTGGGCGGGAACGAGGGTGGAGTTGTGGTTCATAGTGGGAGGGGCCAAGGGCCTGCCTGCGAGTGGGCGGGGCCAGGGGGACAGTGAGGCGGTGGGCGGGGCCAAGGCAGAGTTGTGGCAGGCGGTGGGCGGGGCCCGAGATGGTGGGCGGGGCCGCGGACGTACTTGTGAGAGACCACAGTGGGCGGCAGCTGCTTGTGGTCCCCGGCCAGGACGCACTTCCTGGCCTGCAGCAGGGGGATCCAGCAGCTGGCTTCCAGGGCCTGGGCGCACTCGTCGATGACGACCAAGTCGAAGTGACCCTCGGGCAGCAGCTTCAGGGGGCCGTCAGGGGAAGCCCCTGCAGGAATCGGAGCCCGCGGTCGTCAGGCGGCGCAGGGGGCAGCCCCCCTCCTCAGCGCCCCCTGGACCGCCGGGCCGCGGCCCCCTAAACAAAAGCAGCTGAAAATAACAGAAGAGCTCGCGCGCCCACCCAGGCAGACGCTCCCCGGAAGCCCGCTGGGTGGGGGATGCACCCTCCACCCCGGGCATCCCCGGAGCTCCCGTCGCGGTGAGGGCGCTCTCACCGGTGTTGGTGGCCAGGACCACGTCCGCCGCCCTCAGGCTGTCCAGCACGGCCGCCTCCTCGCGCTCCCGCAGCTCCCGCCGCAGCAGCCGCAGCTCCCCGCGCAGGCCGTGCCTCTCCCGCGCGTCGCGCGCGCTCCTGCTGCCCGCCTGCGGGGGGCGCCAGAGACACGCCCTGGGGTCCGCGCGGGCCAGGCTGCTGCGGGACCCCGCGACCCGGCCACGCACGCGGCCCGCCCCCTCCTCCCCGGAGACTGACACTCGCCCGCCCGCCCGGTGGCCGGGCCGGCGGGGGGTCGGGGGATGGAGGGGGGGGATGCGGGCCCTACCAGCACCCGGTCGATGTCCTGGCGGATGTCGGCCACGATGCGGGCGTGGTCGGCGCGGGCCAGCACCGCGTCCAGGCAGTGCTGCTGGATGGAGTCCAGGAGGCGGGCCGGGTGCCCGAGGCGCAGCAGCCGCAGCGGGCCGCGCGCCAGCCGCTCCACGAGGTTGTCCACGGCCACGTTGGAGGGCGCGCAGCACAGGACCTGCAGGGGCGGGTGGGCAGGTTCCGGCCTGTCCGAGAACGAGGCCGCTTGTGGCCCTCAGGCAGACAGAGGTGCCCCGGAGCAGCGAGGCTGGCTGGACTCACGGGGCCTGGCCCCAGGACCAACAAGGGGACAACCGACACCCCGGCCAGTACTGCCCCCGCCTGGCAGGGCAGCGCCAAGGACTCACCCATGAATCTATGCTCTCAGCACTGCAGTGCAGGGCCCAGGGGAAGGCAGGGGCAGTGGTGGCCGGCATGCATAGGGACCTTCCTGCACCTGGCCGGGATGCCCTGTCCTGCCACCAGCTCTGCTCTGGCCAGAGGACAGGGTCCCTGCCGCCCCCTAGGGCGTGTCTGCAAGCTCAGCACCAGGCCCCATGGCATTCGGCCTCTGGGACTGGGGTCCCACACACATTTGGCCCCAGGACCCAGTGGTCCTGCTCCACAGGAAGCACCCCAGAAATGTGACCTGCAGATGGGCTCAGACTGGTGTTCCCAAAGCGTTTACCAGCTGTGACACATCTCCTGTGCTGCAGGACCCCTGGCGTCACCAGGTGAGGCCTGGTCGTCCTGGCAATGCAGCCCACGAGGATCGTGGCCTCGGACCCCAGCACCAAACATCTTGCACAGAGGGCCGAGACCCACAGGACTGGCCGCTAGGTTCCCTGCACCCCCTCAGGAGGGTTCCCGCCCCGCCAAAACACCCAATATAAACAATAATGTGCAATATTATGGCATGTCCTGGGAGTCCCGAGTTGGGCACTGGGGCCAGAATGTGGAGCCTGGAGGCCCCAGCCTTCAGGGCACACCCAGGTCCTGGGAGCGCTTGGAACTTCCACATCTGGCCCGGGGCTGCAGGTCGGGGTGGGTGGCCTGGGTCCCCAGCTGCTGCACTCCAGAGGTCTCGGGACCCTTCTTGGCACAGAACCACCTCCAAGCCCCGAGCTGCTGCCAACCGCCAGAGTGGGCCTGGCCTATGGCTCCGTGCGGAGATGCCAGATCGCGCCGGGGCTGGGCCACGCGTGCCACCCTCCGGGACCCACCTTCAGGCCCTGCTTGACCGCCTGCTGGATGATCTCCACCACCGTGGTGGTCTTCCCCGTGCCAGGGGGCCCGTGGATGATGGCCAGCTCCTTCTGCGACAGGGCAAAGCGAACGGCTTCCTGCTGCGAGGCGTCCAGGGAGGCGTTTCCAAGGGTCAGTGGGGCTGCAGGGAAGGTGTGGGGGTGAGGCGGGGGGAGAGGGTCCCCCTGCAGCCCGCAGAGCGTGGCGGCTCTGTGGAGAGCAGAAGGCCAGCGACGTCTCACACCCGCCCCAAACGCTCTCCTGGGAGTGCGCCGGCCCTGTGCGGGGCACGGCTGCTTCCAGAACAGATCTGACTGAGGTCACGTGAGCCTCTGCTGGGGGGTCCCTCCCCGAAGCCAGGGGTGACCCAGAGGAACTGCTGGTCACTGCAGGCTCCTGTGGCAAGACAGAGATGCTCTGAAAGCAGCCGTGGGCCAGGGTCGTGGGCAAGGGCGAGGGCCGCTGAGGTGACGGGGAGGGGTACCCTCTCCCCCCGCCCCAACTGTCCAGACAGCAGAGAGAGGCCACTGATGGAACCTTTCCGCTGCTGCTCCGTTTCCGGGTGGAACCCAGAGCTCGGTCAGGCACAAGCCGCTCCCGGGAGGCTTCTCAGGCTTGGACAGATGCCCTGGTTTGCTGACCACCCCCAGGCGCTGTGCTAACCCAGGGTCAGCAGGAGGGGACACTGCTGGACAAGATTCAGGGGCAGGGAAGACCAAGAAAGTTCCAGAACACGTCAGTGTCCTGTCCGAGAGCCACTGTGTGGTCCATGCCTGTATGAGTGTGCATATATGTGTGTGGGGCCGAGCCTGTGTGTGTGTGTGCATGGGTGAGCGCATGTATGCATGTGACTGTATCTGTGAGCATGGAGCACACATATGCATGTGTGTGGCCATGTATGTGCGTGCATCTGTGTGTACATGTGACTGTATACACAAGCGCGCACATGTATGTATGCTTGTGATAGCATGTGTGCATGTATTTGACTGAGCGTATATGTGAGTGTGTGAAAGCGTGAGAGTGAGTGGTTGTGCATGTGTGTACACATGTGTGGACACAGTTCCCTGTGTGGAAGGAGAGAGGCGGCCGCGCCTCGAGTTCTGTCCCGAGTTTCTCTGAGGCTCTAGTCCCGAGGTCCTGTGCACGAGCCGTCTCACATGTGTAGACCAGAGAGGGGTCGCGTTACGCCCAGAGACGAGAGACCGCCAGCACCAGGACTATGGGCTGTCGCCTGTTTTCAGAGCCCACGGGGCTAGAGAACTCCTGTCTCAGGGCACAGGGGGAGCCAGCAGGGGGCCCCGTGGGAGAGGGCCCAGCCCCTGCTCCACAGAGACCGCGGTGCCCACAGCACCCCGCAGACCCACGCTCCCACCGGCCCGTGCTTACAGAGCTCGCCGGAGGAGCTGGGCGCTGACCCCCCAAAGAGGACGTCGATGAGCGAGGAGGCGGGGCCGGAGTGACACTTCCTCAGGGCGATGAGGGCTCTGCACGGAGAGAGGGCGGGGAGGCTGGGGCACCAGCGAAGGCCCCTGCACCCACAGTCCCCGGGACCCCGGAGCTCGAGGGCAGCGCCAGGAGCCACTCCGAGGGAGGCTGGCCGGGTCCTCCGGGGACTTCCAGCCCACGCACTTACTTCTTCAGTCGCCGGTAGGTGACGTCATTGGCCAGTTTCAGCAGGCGGTAGCTGTGCTCTTGGTCACAGCTCAGCTGGAAGTCCTGGGACTCGTCAAAGGCCACGGTGACGCACCTCGAGGTGATGCGGGTCAGGGTCCCCGTGGCCAGCGGGCTGTCCCCCTGGGCTTCATACAGACCCACGATGTCACCTGCACAGAAAAAGACTCGGTTCCACCTGCCTGAGCGTGAGCGGCCTGACACCCCAATTCCTCACACGCACAAACGCACTGGCCACTGTCCCGAGGGAACCAAACCAGTCAGGCTGCAGCTGGAGCCAACGCCCAAACCCTATAGGGTGACGGGCCCAAGGCAAGGGACCAGCCACCGGACACGGGAACGAGGCTCGGGCAGAGCAGACCCCGGGGGTGGAGGCTCTGGCCTGGCGCCCCTGCACCCATAGGCTCCTCTGTGTGCAGGGGCCCGGGTTCAGAGGTCAGCACTCAGGACTCTCAGGAAAGGCCACGCAGCAGGGGGACAGCTGCAGGGGCCGGGGAACTGTTCCTCAGACTGGAAATGGGTGGGCAGGGCATGGCCTGAGGGGGACCATGAGCCCATGGTGGGGACACCCCAGGTGACCCTGGAGCACGGAGGACAGAGGGCCAGTGCTTCCCTGTGGCCTGCAGAACACTGCCCCCTCCTGGAGGCACGGCGCCCTGCGTGGACGCCCGCTCACAGATCCCCACCCACCTCCCAGAGACCCCAGAACAGCCGTGCAACACCCTCGAGTGGCCTCTTCTCGGTCACGGGATGCCCTCTCAACTCTCACCCCGTTACAACCCTCACGGACGCACCCGCCCACTCGCGTGGAGCTGGGGACAGGCACTGTGGGGATCCCCGCCACCTCCCGGGGTCCCTTCGGTCTCAGGGAGAGAAATCGAAGGCTCGGTCACCCCAGAGCTGGATGAGAGACTTTTCTGGAACAGCCGGAGTGGACAGAGCCGTCCCTCTGTGGCTCCAGGCCAAGGTCCAGCGCCACTGCCACTGATCCGTGGCCCAGGCACCACTTCCGACGGCCCTGCCCTCCCATGGGGACACAGTGGCATCCTGCACCCCCATCAACGGGCTGCCCTGGGGACAGCGTGGGGCAGGAGATGTCCCTGTGCCCACAATGAACGGGACTCAGCTTTATCACCCAGCCTATGTCATGCCACCCGGAAGTCAGCGGCCTAGAAAATTGCACCAAGACACGTCAATGTCTGAGGCGAGCCCGGCAGCCCCATCGGGGGCAGGAGAGGCCGGGGCACAATCCGGGTTGCTGGGCCATGCGCTGGGGGGAGCCCGGGGCCACACACGTGCCCCCAGGGTGCTGCAAGGTTTGGTTTGGCTTTTTAGAAGAGGCCGCAACATCTTATTATGACATCTTATTATCTCACTCCTACTTTGGACAAACTGGCAGGCTACCGAATGTAGCCTGCCCACACGGCAGAGTCTGGCAAACTCCCCTTGGCGTACCAAATATGCCAAATACCAGTAACAATGCTGGGTCTCATTCTCCTAAAGAGCCTTGAATATAATCTCAGGGCTAGGATGAAGGAGACGTTACTGGGGCCTGCTCGAGGCAATCGACGAATAACAGGATGATTTGTGATTTGTGATTGTGATTTAGAAGAGGGGGCGGCGTTGGGGCCGGAGCGAGAGTAGGGGGGGGAGGGCACTGGCCAGGGACAGGGCCAGCCCAGGCTCAATCCGAGCCCCACCAAGAGCGATTACTGAGCACAAGGCCAGGAGGAAACCCTGAACATCGCAGGGTGTGACCTCTCCCCCCCCAAAAAAAAGTACAAAGAAGAGTGGGCGGTGGGCCACAGAAGTCCTGAACCCCGCAAGACGAATCCGACGCAGCTAGTGGCTGGTTCCACACCCTTCTTGGCACTGGGGGACCCAGAGAAGAGACCCCTGCCAGGTCCCGGACCCTCCCAGAAAGAGCAGCACCCACGCCACTGACCGGAAGTGAAGCTGTTGCTTGGCAGCACCGGGGCACCGCCCCTCCGCGGCTCCAGCGTGACCAGCAGCCGCCCGTAGAGACCCGTGCGCTGGCCCGACACCTGCAGCTTCAGCAGACACACACCACGACTCTGCAGCTCCCTCGGGGACACGCTCTCCTGCCAGCTCCTGGAGACACCGGACCCCAGGCTCGGACCTCTGCTGTGGCCGACCTGAGCCCTCCACCCTGCCAGCCCACCCCGGTGGCCCGGGTCACACCTGGGTCACGCAGACCGGGACTCCCTATGCCTCCGCCCCCGCTGGCCTCCACATCCCGTAGCCAGGGCCAGGGCACCAGGGTCCCACATGCAGACCCAGACCCCAATGTCCCTGTGACCCGGCTCCTCCCAGGGGCTTAGGAAGCTCCCCTCAGCCTCACCGCCAAATGGCAGGCAGGAACAACGCCTGTTGTACAGAGGAGGACACTGAGGCTGGACGTGATTGCCCGCTCACAGCCAGAACAAACGGGCTCCTTTTGTTCCCAAGGGCAGGGGGGCCTCCAACCTCACCCAAGTCTCCCCCACACCCCCAGGAATATGAGCAGCACAAAGCCTGCGGCCAAATCCCGATGCTACTAGTGCTTCCCAGCTGTGCTCCGGGTGCTGGGCACTGACCTCTCGTCTCAGTGCCCCTTCGATACTTGGGAGTGCCACTAGGTCATGTCACTCTGCCCAGAGATGGCTCCAGCGTGGACGCCCCGGGCCCCTCTGCGGCTGCCCCTCCTCCCTATCCAGGAGTGCTCCTCCCCAGCCCCCCCAACTCCTAGCTTCCTTGGGGCAGCTGAGCTCAGGCACCCCCTGCCCCTGCCACCACACGGGGTGCCTGGGGATTCTGTTCCCTCCCACTCGGGGGCTGCCCTGGGAGGTGCCGGCCTCCAGGGTGGGGGGCGTGGGGGACAACGGCTAGGCAGGTGGCTTGGTGAGAAGCTAAGGTACAAATGCCTCCACCTCTGTATGGGTCAGACGTCACCTGGGAGCACACAGGCTCCGAGAAGGGAGCACCCCGGCCTGAGGCCACACAGCAGGGAGGCACCCGCAGGACCTGGGAGCATCAGGCCAAAACAACACAGCGCTGGGGCTGGTGCGATAGCACAGCGGGAAGGGCGTTTGCCTTGCACACTGCCGACCCGGGTTCGATTCCCAGCATCCCATAGGGTCCCCCAGGAGCACCGCCAGGAGCGATTCCTGAGTGCAGAGCCAGGAGGAACCCCTGTGCACTGCCAGGTGTGACCCAAAAAGAAAAAGAAAACAAACACAGCGCTGCCTCGGTGGGACGGTCCCCCCAGGCCTCGGGCTCCGGCTCCACGTCCCCGGGGTCCCAGTGGGGACCAGAGATGGGGCGGCAGCGCGAAGCCTGGCCCGGGCGGGTGAAGCCGAGGCCTGGGCAGGGCAGGGCAGGGCAGGGCAGGGCGGGCACGGGCGGCCCTACCTGCGCTCCTCCACCTCCGCGTCCCTCTCGAGCTCCAGCAGCTCCAGTTGCCTGGCCACGAAACCCTCCACGGCCGCCGAGTCCATGGCCGCGGCTGTCCGGCGATGCCCGCAGCCGGCCCGGCTCTGCGCAGCGTGGAGAACCGCCCCCCACTACCCTCACCTCCCGGTGTTTCCGGCCGGGCGCGGTGCGTCGCCGGACCGGGTCCGCGCCGGCTCCACTTCCGCTTCCGGTCGGGGTCGGGGGAAAGATGGCGGCGGCCAGGGGCGCCGCGGCGCTGCCGGTCACCCTGGCGCGGCTGGCGTCGGCGTGCGGCCGCCGCATCCCGAGGGCGTCGGGGCCCGCAGCGGGTGAGCCCCGGGGGGCGCGGGGCGCGGGGCGGGGGGAGCCGAGCCCCTCGCGTCGCCGCGCGCGTCCGTGCGCCCCGAGGCCCCGCGCGGCGGTGGAGGCGGGGTCCCGGGCTCGCGCTGGCCGTGGGTGGGGGCCACGCGGAGGGCCGCCGGGGGCGCGGGCGGGCTCGGGCGCTGTCCCCGCGCCGGGGGAGGCCGACCCGGGAAAGCGCTGCCCCCTCGGCAGCGGGCAGTCACGTCTCCCGTGGCTGTCGCGGGCCGGGGGCGGGACCCCCGCGTGGGGGCCGCAGCTTCCATCCCCGGCACCTCGTGGCCTCCCCCCCACCCCGAGCACCCCCAGGAGCCCCCGGACGGCAGCAGGGCGGATGCGATCTGTGTTCGGAGCAGGCAGTGGACGGCGCCCCCGTGCGCCCCGGGGGACACGGGGTGCCCGTCCAGCGTGGCTGCCGCCTTCCGTCCCCCTGGACTCAGCCCCCGGCTGTCCCGCGGGGGCCGAGCACTCTCGCCCTGCTTTGCCGTGGGGCCCTGGGAGCAGGAGGGGGCCCTTGCAGCCCGTTCCCGGGGCGCTGCCTGCCCACTGCCCTGTCCTGCGCGGGGTGAGAGAGTGGGGGGCCGGGCAGAAGGCTCCTCCGGGGGCCCCTGGAGAAGGCCGTCAGCCGCCCTGGGGGGAATTAGCTGCTTTAGGGCGGTCGCAGGCCAGGATCCCCCCCCCCTTGTGCGGAAAGATGAGGCAGCCAGGGGGTGGAGGCGGGGAGCGCTGGAGAGAGGGGCGAGGGGAGGGTTGGGGAGACCACGGGGGGGGGTGCTGCTGAGAATGGGGACATCGCCTGCGGGGCGGGACTTGGGGAGAAGCAGCAGAAGGAGTGTGGGGGGGCGTCGGTCAGGACTGGGGGTGCCAATGAGACGCGGGGTGGCCAGGTCCGGCCTGTTTGGGGGCCCACTGCCCTGATGCAATTGCCCGAGGAGCAGCCTGGGGCCAAACCCAGGCACCCACCCCAGGATGGGCTGCTCAGGGGTGACCTGCTTTGGGCTTAGGGGTCACACCTGGAGGTGCCGGGCCTGGGTGCTCCGAGGACCGAGTGGCGTGGGGGACCAACCCGGGCCCCCCGCGTGTGGAGCAAGTGCCCAGCTCAATACTCTCTCCAGCACACCCTGCCCTTGAGCATGAAAGGTGTGAACGGGGCGTGTGAGCCGCAGAGGTGCCAGCAGGGGTGAGCCCTGCTTGGAGCCCAACTGCAGGGCGCTGCACCGAAGCCCCGCCCCCAGCCACGCCACGCCCCCCGAGACCACGCCCACTTGCTCCTGGCGCCCCGCCCCCAGCACTGCCCCGCCTCCTCCCGAAGCCCCGCCCCCGAGGCCCCGTGTCCCTGAAGGTGCCTGTCCCCTTCTGCTGTGTGCAGGTGCCCCCGCCTGCAGCCCATCCGTGTCACGGTTAGGGCAGCGGACTCGCTGCTGTCGGTGTGTGTGTGTGTGTGTGTGTCAGTAGCAACTGGCTCAGCCCATCACCCAACTGCCCAGCAACTCAGAGGGACAGAGTGGTCATGTGGGACATGCGCTGGGCGGAGCTTCAGGAAGAGGCGGGCTGGGGGGCTAGGGGGGACTGGGAGACGCGATGCCGACCTGACCCAGCGCGGGTCCAGACCACGAGGCCCCTAGTGATCCCGTCTCTTGCTCCTCAGCCTGCCTGTGGCCCGTTTCCAGAAGCTTCAGCTCGCCGAGCAGGTCGTTCCCAGCCGGGTAAGACCCCCGTGCAGCCTGGGGGGTGCCCTGTCAGTGGACTGGCTGGAAAGTCCAACCTCAGGACTGGAGAGATAGACCAGCAGGGAAGGCACCTGCCTCGCATGTGGCCGACCCAGCACCACCAGGAATAAGTCTTGAGCACCATTCAATGTGAACCCCCCCAAAAAAGTTGGGGTTTGGGAGAACTCTCAGGTTTGATCTGAATTGAGTTCCTGGGTTGTGCCCCAGGGCTGCTCCCAGCTCACGGCTGGGGTCACTCTCGCCCTGTGCAAAGCTCTCGTGTGACCCTCCTAGCCGTCTCCTTGCCCTTCTGGAAAATCTGACCTTTTCTCAGATCCTTAGCACGTTCCAGAGTGCGGAGAGAGGGTGGTGCAGGGAAGAGAGGCGTGTCCTGCGCGTTCTGAAGGCGCTGGGCCCCCCGGGAGGAAGCATAGGGCACTGGGGGTTGGAATCACAGGTCCGGGCACTGGACCCGGGGAAGGCAGTACCCTGAGTTGTGCCCCGTGCCGCCTGTTGACACGTGCGTGCTTGTCCCTCCAGGTATGTGCCCCCCACATCCCTGAGCTCACCGCCCTGGCCCGCCGTGGTTCTGCCAGACCCGGCCGAGGAGACGCGCCATCACGCCGGTAAAGGCAGCCCCGTCCTCCCGCCCCCGCCTCACCCCCGTGCCCCGTGGGCCCCAGCTGTCCCCTGAACGCCTCAGAGTAGGTGGGGGAGGGGCGTGGGGGCGTCCCGTCCTGCCTTGCTGTGCGTGGGCACATGGGTGCAGGAAGAGCGGGGATGCTGTGGCCGCTCAGGGTCTCCCAGCCCGGGGAGCGTTGCCCCGAGTGCCGCCTGCTCAGCCGGGGGGTGTCGCTCCGTCCCCCAGCCGTGGTGCAGATGGTGAATGAGCTCATCGCAAGTGGCCAGTACGGCCGGCTCTTTGCCGTGGTCCACTTTGCCGGCCACCAGTGGAAGGTCACGTCCGAGGACCTGATCCTGATTGAGAACGAGCTGGAGGTGTCTTGCGGGGAGCGGATCCGGCTGGAGAAGGTGAGGCCGCGGCTGCCGGGGGGGTGCGGGGCTGTCCCCAAGCCGGCCCTACCCACGGCCAGACCCAGGGGCACGGAGGGGGGGTGGGGGGGTGGGGGGGGAGGGCGCGTCTCTGCGAGGCAGGAGGGGTTCAAGGCCGGTGCCTGTGTCTCTGTGGAGTTGGCAGCGAGGGAGGCCGTGTCCAGCCCGTGTCCCCTCTTGCCGGGGAATCGTGGGGCAGACAGTGATTCCCTTCCCGTGGCCAGGGGCGCCCCGTCTAGGCTGGGCGTGGCCTCTCACCGGCCACTGCCTTTTCTTCCAGGTCCTGCTGGTCGGGGCTGACAATTTTACGCTGCTCGGGAAACCGCTCCTGGGGTGAGGCTCCTGGCATGGGACAAGGGGGCGCGGGGGTGGCCAGCGTGTGAGTCTCCGGACACGGGTGTTGAGCACAGGCTCTGCCCACGGAACGCCGGGCTGGATGCGCTGTGCTGTGTCCTGAGCACAGAGGCAGGAGCAGCCCCGAGTCCCGCTGGGGGCCCCGAGAGCTGCCCCCGTGCCTGTCTCGGGTGTCTGTGGGGAGCACCCCTCCCCCCCCCCCCCGTGTCCAGTGAGCAGGGCAGGGCGCCGTCGGGGGGACCAGCGGCTGCTCACCGTGCCCCTCTGCAGGAGGGACCTCGTCCGCGTGGAAGCCACCATCATCGAAAAGACCGAATCGTGGCCGAAAATCAACATGAAGTTTAGGAAAAGGAAAAACTACCAAAAGAAAAAGAGTGAGTGGAGAGAGCAGCCGGGCCTGCTGGGGCAGGGCGGGGACGGCCCGTGCAGGAGACCCCAGGGGGCCTGAGGCAGGCCCAGGACTGAGTCTCCCACAGGGGTCTGGGTGAATCCACACACCCACAGAGACACAGTCGCACCCCAGAGAAGCAGCAGAAGCCCCGGGCTGCGCTGGGCAGGGTGCTAGGGACCGAAACACACCCTAGTTCCATCCTCTCTGGGGTTCCCCAGACTCCTCCCTCTCCGTTCATCCCTCCTGGTCCCCGTGTCACGGTCGTAACCTTGAGACTGCTGAGACCGCCCCCATGGAAGCGGGGGCAGGAGGGGGTGCTGAGGCCCCGGGGTGTGGCCTGGTCTCCTGAGTGCCTGGGCCCCCCTGCAGGGGCACCACCTGCCACCTCTGGGGTGGGGAGAGGGGGTTGGGTGGGGGCAGTTTGGCCAGGAGGCGCAGAGGCCAGGATCTGGCCCTCGGGGTCAAGAGGAGGGGATGGGGGCCCCTGTGGCTGGGGAAGGGGTGAGTCGGGGAGGCCCAGGGCCCCAGGGCCCTAGCGGCTGGTGTGTCCCAGCTCCCGAGCCCAGGGCAGGCGTGGGTGTGAGACCCTCTTTTCTCCGGCAGTCATCGTGAACCCCCAGACCGTCCTCCGCATCAACAGCATCGAGATCGCCCCGCGCCTGTGCTGACCCTTCCCGTGGGAACGTGAACCAGCTTCAGTGTCGTGGGCACGGGACCGTCACGGACAGCGGCCCCCAGGACCTTGGGAAGGACCTTGGGAAGGACCACGGGCGGGGCCTGTGCATGCAGAGACCCCGGGGTCCATCCCGGGCGCCCCATGGGACCCCAGGCCCTGCCGGTTGTGGCCTCACAAAATGAAAACAAAGAAAGAATTCCAGGCCCAGCCTCCTGGGGCCGGAAGTGGACGCTTGTGTGAGCCCGGCCTGTGTCTTGGCTGCCCTCCACCCTGGCAGGTGGCAGCCCAGAGCACACCGGGGGAGGGGGGTGGGGGCGCTGGAAGGATCCAGATTCCTCCTCGGGGCGAGGTGGGTGAGGTCAGCCTGTGCCCGGCTCCTCCCCTGTCCCTGGCGCTCTGCCTTTTTCTCTCCCCCCCAGGGCGGGGACTCCCGCCACACACTCTGCAGTGCCACCTGGGCCTTGGTTACTTCTGTCCTGTTTGGGGCAGGGGGGCCAAGGGGCTCAGGGGCGGTTCCAGGGGCCCCCAGGGGTGTGGGCTCCCTGTCCTGTCCTCTGTGTCCAGCAGGGGGCAGTCCTGGCTCGCGGGGAGCAGCGTGGGGATGGGGTAGGCTCTTCTCAGGCCTGGTGTGGACTTTGCCTGGGTGCCACCAGCCAGCTCTAGGGGGTACACCTGGGTGGGGCTGCCCTACCTCCCGCTGACCCTGCCCGCACAGACCAGGTGCCCCTAGAGACCGGAATCAGCAGTCAGGTCAGTGACCTCACCCTCAGCCCAGCAGACCCCGCGTGACCTCTGGCCCCCGGACCTGCCACGGAGGGTCAAACCCACTCTCGTGGGGACTTGGGGTCCGGGGACAGGTGCCCCTCACAGGCAGAGCGTGGCCCTGGCCCCAGCAGCCCAAGGTAGAAAGAGCTGCTTCCATGGGCCAGGACGGATGGGCTCTGCGAGACCCCTGGGCCGGACACATGGGGAAGAAGCTCCCGCAGGGTGCAGAGACAGGCTGGGGGCCCACTGGGGTCAGGGCCGCTGTTTGCTTACAGAGAAGCCAGTGCAGAGGCGAGGGCACCTGATCTCTGTGAAGTGGGTTTGCGGGCGTGGGCGGCCCCGGGGGTGAGTACAGCTGCCCTGGGCAAGTGGCCTGTTCCCCCCACACACACCTGCTGGGCCCACCCGGCCGGAACACACCTGTAGCTCAGCTGCGTCCTGCCCTGCCGGACCCAGCCAGTAGCCCCCTGGTGTGGCCTGAGGCCCCAGGGCTCTGCCACTGTCCACACGGTCACCATGCTTTTAGTGTCCCTGGCCCCAAGGGGCCAGAACCCCCACGCCTGTCCCTCCTCTGGACTTGGGCATCTGGCTTAGAGGGGCAGGCAGACTGTGGAGGGGGCCCGGTGACCCCTGCATCACACACCAAATAAAAATAAGGCCAGAGTGATACGACAGTGTAGGGAATGCAGCCAGCCCAGGGTCCCTCTCCGCCATCCCATGCGGTCCCCCCCCAGGAGCAAGCCCTGGGCACATCCAGGAAGGACGTCACTGCCGGGCGTGGCCCAGGAATCAAAAGGGAAAAGCGCTGGAGGGGGGTGCATTTGTGTGCTGCACCCCAAAGCCCCCGGGGGCGCCAAATGTGACCACCCCCCCCCCCATGGAAAAGAACAGACTGCAGGTGCTGGAGGGGACGTCGCTAGGGCCACACGTCCCCTGGGTCCCTCTGCTGGGGACCCTGGAGGGCAGAGTTCTGTGGGGGCCTGGCGACTCCAGGGAGCCTCTCAGTCTATGGGTGCTGCCCGGGAGGCTTCCCACGGGATGGGAGCACCCTCCTCCCGCCGTCCCCACACCCCGCTCTGGGGCCGCAGGGCACTTTTCAGGAGCTGCCCGCCAGCCCGCCCACACGGCTCCCAGATAAGGCGGGCAGGGCTTGGCACCTGCACGCCGGGCGACCTTTGCCCCACTTCCTGCTCCACAGCACCCCGGAGGCTTGTGGCCTCCCCTCTCCTTACCCCCTTGGGGCCCCCCACTCCTGCACTGCGCAGCTTTGATCTGCCAGAGCCCAATGGGTGGGATGACGTCGTCGGGGACAGTCTTTATCAGATAGTCCCAGGAAGGGGAGTCTGAGTAAGCTTGCATGGCATGGGGCTGTGGCCAAGGGCTGCCCAACACTCAGTGCCTGGGTCCCAGGCAGGGCTGGGTAGGGCTTCAGGGGTGGACAGGGCCTCTGAAGGACAAGGACCAATGCACAGG
Source organism: Sorex fumeus (assembly GCF_029834395.1). NCBI lineage: Eukaryota > Metazoa > Chordata > Mammalia > Eulipotyphla > Soricidae > Sorex > Sorex fumeus. The sequence continues at coordinate 6,912,730 of NW_026606150.1, read as the reverse complement.
AGCCGTGTCCAGGCCGTGGGGTCAGCTCCCCCGAGCCCCGGCAGCCCCATGACCAGGAGAGGTGCCAGTGCGCCCCAAAGCGTATTAAAGCCTTACCAGGCGTCCCAACCCCAGTTCCGGGCCACGGGCACTGGTGGCTGAGGTGTCTCTCCTAGCCAGGGCCACCAGCTGTGAGGGTTCCCTGAAAGCAGTGCAGTGCTGGCCTGGGCCTCAGTTTCCCGTTGTGAAAAGAGGGGACACCTGTGCTTGCCCTGCCCCGCGGGTGTGCAGGACCGGACAGGCCAGGCTTGTTGGAGGCGGCTGGTTCTCCTACGTAACTCCTGCTTTCCAGAAAAGTCTTGGCGGGCTGCAGGGGGTGGGGAAAGAGCAGGATGAGCCTGCCCTTTAAGGGGACACTGTCCAGCTGTTAAACCCCGCCCCCATTTCACCTTTAATTTCTTCTTAAGTTTTCCCAGCACCTGGAATGTTCCCCCCACCACGTGGTTCCTCAAGCACCCCCGGGTATGACCCCCCCCCCCCGTAAAGGTTTTCTTAACAGAGCCCCAGAGAGCACCATCGGGGCTGGAGACGGCACAGCGACCCGGGGGGCCTGACCACCACCAGGAGGGCCCGGCAGGGCTGTTGGCTGTGACCCCCCAAACCAAAAGAGGAAGCGAAAAGGGAACACCCTCCGCGGGCCAGGCGGCCTGGATCGGGGAGTCTCTCCACCTTCGGGCCCTGTCCTAAGCTCAGCTGCGTGAAAGGCATGGCCAGGCTCGGGGTGTTCCCCCTTCCCATCCCAGGATGCTCGGAGAAGACCCCCAGTGGGCCCGAGGCAGCGCACGGCAGTCGGGGTACGGCTGCGCGCGTGCTTCCCCAAGCGCCACCAGGGGTCGCTCAGGAGCGCTGCCAGGTGTGGCCCCGCCCCTGCCCCCCAGGTATTTGGGGAGATGGTGCAATGCGCTGAGCACACGCTTTGTCTGGGTTCAATCCCTGGCACCACTGGTGACCCCAGTAACCTCCAAGAGAGATCCCTGGGGGGCTGGAGCAATAGCACAGCGAGTAGGGCATTTGCCTTGCACGCAGCCGACCTAGGTTCGGTTCCCAGCATCCCATATGGTCCCCCGAGCACCGCCAGGAGTAATTCCTGAGTGAATGAACCAGGAGTAACTCCTGTGCATCGCCGGGTGTGACCCAAAAAAAGAAAAAGAAAAAAAAATCCCTGGGCACCACCAGGTATAGTCCCCAAGGGGAAAAAAAAGCTGAAATGAAAACTTTCAGATTCTGATGGGATTTTTTTTTTTCTATGTATTTTTATTTGGGGTCATGGTTGGCGGTGCTCAGGGCTGACTCCTGGCTCTGCACTCAAGGACCACTCCTGGCGGGGCTCAGGGCACCCTTTGAGGTGCTGGGGATTGAACCCGGGTTGGCAGCACGCAAGGCCAGGCATTTCCTCACTATACTCTTGAGTGCCGTAGGAAAGACTCCCTGGGTATTGCCGGGTTTGACCTTAAAATAAAAATAATTTCTGGGGGCTGGAGTAATAGCACAGCGGGTAGGGCATTTGCCTTGCATGCGGCCAACCCGGGTTCGATTCCCAGCATCCCATATGGTCCCCTGAGCACCGCCAGGAGTAATTCCTGAGTGCAGAGCCAGGAGTAACCCCTGTGCATTGCCAGGTGTGACCCAAAAAGCAAAATAATAAAAAATAAATAAAAATAATTTCTAACTTTGGGGGTAACACATACCTTCCTGGTCGCTCCCCGCCAACTTTGTGACTGAGTCCGGTGGGCTATTAGCAATTCTCTCTGGCAAGCTCAGTTTTTCCCTTCTTGCAGGGAGCAGAGCCTGTTAGCAAGCTTCTCTGTCACACTGAGGATCCCCCGGGGGTGGGGGGGAAGTGTCTCCACAGACACCAGGGCTGGTGCAACAGGCGTTTGTGTTGACCTGCTTTTGAGCTGGGAAACCATCACGGGAAAATGGCCTGACCAGTGTCATCAGGAATCAAAGACCTCAAACTATGACAAAGACCTTCGGCCTGGCCAACGGCAGCCACCTTTGGTCACCTTCCAGTGAGCACTTGTAGACCCCAGAGCTGGGCCTGCCGGGGGTCCAGCAGGCGAAGGAGCCGTCTGCCCCTCTCGGGCTCCTGAGACTCAGAAACCAGTTACTGCATCGGGAGCTCAGCTTATATCAGCAACTTCAGCTTCTTCCCATCAAGAAAGAAAAAACACACCCCAACTTTGTCCCTTTTCATCCTGAACATATGCTCCCCAAGTTGCAACACTTTGCTTCTTTTGAATAGACCTCCTGATGTTTAACTGATGCCCCCTGAAGAATCTCATTGTAGGGGCCGGAGAGATGCACAGTGGTCAGGGCTCTTGCCTTATACGTGGCTGGCCCAGGTTCGATCCCTGGCAATCCGTATAGCCCTCTGAGCACCACCAGGAATAATTCCTGAGTGATAGCCAGGAGGAAGCCCTGAGCATCGCTGGGTGGTAGCAAAATAAATAAATAAATAAATAAATCACTTGATCACTTGACTTCCCGTTAATCATCGAGTTGCTCGAGCGGGTGCCAGTAACGTCTCCATTTGTCCCTGTCGCGTGCTAGTGTAGCCCAATGGTGTCTGTTTGTTCTAGGAACTAAATAAATAAATAAAAAAGACAACAAAAAAATTCTATTTTGCTAAGACAGCCAGAAACAGGAGCAGACAATGCAGAGACATGGGGAAGAGGTGACGAGGAGACACGAACACACAGTTGTGTGATCCTGGGGACCCTCTGGGAAGCTGGGAGGGCTCCCCACCCCGCAGCCATGCCGCTGTCCCTGTTCTTGGACTCCCCAACTTCTTTTCCCCTTGGAGCGCTTGTGTCTTGCTGCCGGCAGGAAGTGGAGGTGGTCTCCTAGTCATCTGGTTCTTTTCATGGGCCCTTTGAAATCCCAGCCCGGATTCGATCCCTGACATCCCACACGGTCCCCGAACACATCAGCAGGGGCAACTCCTAAGCACAGGGCCGGGAGTAACCCTGAGCATTGCCCCGGGTGTGACCCAAAAGTAAATAGATGAATGAATCGCACCCACTAATCCCATGGAAACATCTGGGTTGGAAATAGCCAGCTAGCAAAGGGAGCACCCACTGGCCAACATCCTCTCTGACCCCACCCAGGCCAGGGCGGGTGGGTGAGAGCGGCTGGGCTCACCCACGGGCACATGGCTTGAGAATTGAGGAAGTGAAAGGACAAAGAGCTGCCAGGCTGTGGCACTTGAGAGACAACCAGGAGGCCCAGCAGGGGCCGGGCACCAGCCGCAGACCAGGAGGACGACGCTGGACTCAGCATCAGAGCAGTGAGGCCGGCCAGTGGGAGGGCGGAGGACATTGCCCGAGGTCTGGACAGAGAATAAGGAGGTATGATCCGGAGCGACTTTCTTCCCACTCAAATACAGAGCTCTAACGTCATAAGCATCTGGATTTGTTTGTTTGTTTGGGGGCCACACCCGGCAATGTGCAGGGCTTACTCCTGACTCAGTGACCACACCTGGTGGCGCGTGGGGGACTCTGCAGTGTTGGGGATGACACCGGTGTCCTCCTGTGTACCAGGCAAGAACTCTGCCCCTGTACTACAGATCCAGTTTTTTTTTTTTTAGGTCATACCCGATCATGAACGATCGGTTTGAGGCCCTTCATGTTCCCGGAGCGAACAGATGCCATTGGGCTACACTAGCACGCGACAGGGACAAATGGAGACGTTACTGGCGCCCGCTCGAGCAAATCGCCGACTAACGGGAAGTTAAGTGATTAAGTGATTAAGGTCATACCCAGTGATGCACAGGGATTACTCCTGGCTCATGCACTCAAAATCACTCCTGGTGGTGCTTGGGGGACCATATGGGATGCTGAGAATCAAACCAGGGCGACCGTGTGCAAGGCAAACGCCCTACCTGCTGTGCTATCGCTCCAGCCCCTTTCAGCCCAGATTGAATAAAAATCACTCTGATCTGCAAGAGCTGGTGCAAACGCATTGGCACTGGGGACACTACTTGATGCTGTTGTCCTCACCCAGGTGTCTAGTATGGTCCTGCTCACATTCAACTTGTCACCAGGGGCTTTGGGAACTCTGCATCCGGAAGTCCAGTGCCCTCGTCCTGGGCTATAGTGGGTCACGTTCCACTTCGTGCTATGGGGTATGTGTGTGTGAGTGAGGCCACAGCCGTAGTTCATGCAAGACCTTGGCTGATGGCTGGCCAGTGTCCCGCTGTCCGGGGCTGTCACTGCCTGGCTAACTCTGTAGGAGTGTTTTATTTTATTTTTTATTTTAATCATTTATTTATTTATTGCTTTTTGGGTCACACCTGGCGATGCACAGGGGTTACTCCTGGCTCATGCACTCAGGAATTATTCCTGGCGGTGCTCGGTGGACCCTATGGGATGCTGGGAATCGAACCCACGTCAGCCGTGTGCAAGGCAAACGCCCTACCATCTCTGCTATCGCTCCAGCCCCCTGTGGAAACGTTTTAAAGAGAACGCCCGCACATCTTATGTTTCACCCCGTCTCCAGACAGCATCACCTTCTCCATGCTGGATTCATCTTTTTTAGTCACAGTGTGGACAAAAATCTACCACTAGGGGCTGGAGAGACGGTTCAGAGCGTGGGGCACTTGCCCTGTACATGACTGACCAGGGTCCTTCCCCAGAACCCCATGTGAGCCCTGCCAGGAGTGATCCAGGAGTGAGCACAGAGCCAGGAGTGATCTCTGAGCACAGCTGAAAACGGCGGCCCCAAACTTAAAATAAGAAAAACGCACCTGACAAAACTCTCAGCCTTGCGTGCACCTGACCCTAGTTTGATCCCTGGCACCACCTATGGTCCCCCCCAAGCACCTCGAGGGGTCACTCAAGGGGTGTGGCCACACATGCCCCCAGCCACGCACGCCCCCAATCACCTAGGGATGGTTTCTACACCGTACATTTGTGTGTGTTGAGTTGGGATTCGAACCAGAGCCCCCCACACACAAGGCAAGTGCTGTACCTCCTCTCTGGCCGCGGGGCTGCTTCTCAGAGCATCCTCTGTCACTTAGAAGTCTGTTCAGCTGTCCTGTCCACTTCCTACCCACTGGGCCCCTCAGACGCAGAGCACAGCCTCCTGAGCTTGACCTTGACCCAGAAGTTGGGTTTGGTTCCGAGACTCCACCCCACTGACCCACAGGTAGACTTGAAAGCTGACCTTTACACAGCTCTTTGCAACAATATTTTTAGGGCAAAAGACAGGCATTAGCGCCAAGTGTGGGAGAGTGAAGTCCACAGGTTGGACTATGGGGCGCCCTCCCGCAGCACATAAACACAGAAGAGGCTCTGGCACAGATGCCAAAGGACTGGAAAGCTCGAAGAGGAAACTCAAGACAAGACGCCGGGCATTGGGGCTGGGGCGCACGGCACATTTGCTCTTCCTGGAGGAGGAAGGAATATACACCCACCGGTGTGCTTCATGGGTGTCATAAGTCAGTTTCGAGGGGTACATGGGAACCAGTAAGTGGTGAGGCAGAGGTGTGGCCGACAATTATTTCTTGGCTTTTGGGGGGGGGGGGGTCACACCCAGCAGTGCTCAGGGCTTCCTCCTGGCTCTGTGCTCAGAGATCACTCCTGGCGGGGTCCGGGGACCATCTGCGATGCTGGGGGTTGGATCCGGGTCAAACACATGGAAGGCCAGCGGCCTCCCTTCTCTGGCCCCAGGTGAATGCTTTTTTTTTTTTGCTTTTTGGGTCACACTTGGCGATGCACAGGACTTACTCCTGGCAGTGCTCAGGGGACCCTATGGGATGCTGGGAATCGAACCTGGGTCGGCCGCGTGCAAGGCAAACACCCTACCCGCTGTGCTATTGCTCCAGCCCCCCCATGCTTTTTTTTTTAAATATACATATTGTAGAGATTTGGCCTTTGGATGATGGTAGTGATTTCATCCAACCGATGCCCAACCGGAAGGTGAAAAGGGGCTGAGAGAGAATACAGCGGAAGAGGGTCTAGCCTGGCGCGCAGCTGACGCCAGTTCGACATATGGTTCCCCAAGTACTGCCAGGAGTGAGCCTGAGCACAGCTGGGTGAGGCTCAAATACCATCCCCCACACACACACACATACATACATGTGCACGCTCACACACACACACGAGAAAATCAGCCCTCCTCACTGCAGAATACTCGTTCCCTCCCTCATGAGTGCTGGGGGCTCTGGACACTGCCCGTCTCTGCTTCATTTTTCGTACCTGTTGACCCACAAGAGGTGAGCCACATGGTGGGCACCAATAAACATGCCCGCGAAGAATGAATCAAGACATCCGACGGCGCCCGAATATTCCACATTATTTTGCAGTTGCAAAGGATAGAACATCAGAAGGGTATGAAGGAAGAGAATCTAAGGCCATGGAATTTCCTCAAACTACGGCGGGAGGGGGGACCGAGGGGGATGGAGAAAGAACTATAAATCTGATTTATGCCAAGGTCCCTGAAATACAACCAAGGATGGAGGGATGTGCGTCAGGTGTGATGTAACCGGTGACCCAGGCGCGCGCATCCAGCCAAGGAACAAAAGCGGGCGCTTCCGAGGGAGGGGGGGCGGCACGCGACCCGACCCCCCTGCGCGTCGCCGTTTATTCGCGGTGGGGGGTGCGGGGGTCAGGAAAAAATACAGCCGGGAACGCGCGGGTTCCACTCCCCTCCCCTCTGCGTCGTGAGCGCGCACAGGGCGCCGAGGGGGGCTCGCCGGGGGAGGGGCCTGGAGGACGCGGGTGAGAAATCAGGGGGTGCGGCCGGGGGGCCGGGGCGAGAGGACAGGCTCTTGGGGCCCCCCACGACGCCAGCGCCCCTCAGCGCCCCATCAAACGTGTCCTTTAGAGCCTTGGTGCCGGGTCTGCGCCACCAGCTCCAGCCCGGGCCGCGACGTCGGCGGAAAGCCCCGGGTGGCGCTGCACGGGGAGCCAGGGACGCGCAGGCCCGGGCGGGCTGGGGTGGGGGTGGGGGTGGGGGTGGGGGTCCCCGCTGGGCGCGGGGTTTGGGATGGGGGGGGGCGTTCCCCTGGGTGCGCGCATGCGGCGGCCGGCGTCCTGCGGGGCCGCGCTCCCCCCCGCCGCGCGCCCCGACTCCTCCCCGCGCGGCCCCGGCCGACCTTGACCGCCGCTGCAGTCCCGGGCACGCCTGCCCCGGGCCGGGTGAGCCAGCGGTCACCCCCGCCGTCCCTGCCCGGCCGCCGCGCCACTTGGTGCGTGAAAGTGGGAGGCGGCTCCGACCCCCAGCCCCTCCTTCCCGCTTGCTCCCACACCCGCCTCTGGGTGGGACCTGTAGCCCTGCGGGGTGTCCCGGACTACGCCCATCCCGTCGGGCCACCACACACACCCCGGGACCCTAGGGGCCCCCGTGCCCCCCACCCCGCTGGCATCCTGGGCACTTTCCCCTCCAGCTCTGCACCCGAGTGTCTCCAGCCTTCCTTCATCCCTCTCAAGTTTGGGCTGGTGGCCGAGCCCCGGGAGATGCCCACTGATGCCCACTGATCCGGAGGGGCCCGGGGAGACGCCTGGAATTCTAGAAAAAAGGCTGGAACTGGCTGGGTTAGAGCATCCCAGCCCTCCAGACTTGATCGGGTATTTGGAGGAAATCCGGGAAAACTTCTTGGAGTAGGTGGTGTCTGTAGTTAGTCAGGGACAGCGAAGGGGAGGATGTTCCAGGAGGGGAAGGAATCCCCCAGGGGCGCAGCTGGGGGTCCAGATCAGAGTGGGCTAAGCGGCAGCCTCTGTCAGGGCATGAGTGGATGAAAGTGGTGGCGGGTCTGTGGCAGAACGAATGACCTTCCTCATGCAGGAAGCTCCTGAAAGGCTCCTGGGAGGGCCAGTGCCCAGTGGGGACAGGGACAAGTTTCTTTCGAGGAAGAGAATGTGCTCGAAAACGTTCTGAGTCAGACTGTGGGCTGCACATTGAGTGTGAACCTCTGAATTGTGCGCTGGGAATGTGATTCCCGTGGCGAGCGTGAGTCATTGCTTGGAAGAGACTCACAGAGGGAAGAGGCTGGGCTGGGGGCCAGCAGGGGCTTCGGGCCGGGGCCCGTGTCCTGGGGCCTCATTCTGCAGCAGAGGAACATTTCCGGGCTGGGCGGCAGCTGAGTCGGGGTCTGTTGCCGCCTGGAGAATCTCCTCGGAGGCTTGGAGTGGGAGGCTGAAGCCCAGATGCTCCTGGCACCAGCCCCCCGTGAGGCAGTGCCCCAGCAGCAGGAGGCTGAGGATAGAGGTTCAGAGGGCGGGAGGGGGCAGGGGAGAGGGGGCAGGAGCTCAGCGCCCAGCCAGGCATCCAGCCCAGGCGGGGCTGATCCTTGGGGTGTGGAAGTAAGAGCACAGCTGTGGTATCCATGGCACCCAGCCGGGGTCGCCCAGGGCCAGCTTTCAGAAGCATTCTGTGTTCCACTCGTGGCTAGCTGTCATCTTGAAATTGAATAAACACCCTAATGATTTTTGCGGGGGGGGGGGGTCTCTGCATTTTCCTTTGCACAGGGCCTCACAGATGCCTTGAGTTGGTCGACCTGGAGCACAGAGGAAGCCTCCGAGCTTGAGTCAGAAGGTGCCCACAAGCGCCGCACGGAGAAGGAAAGACGGGACAAAGGGCCAGGGTTCCCTCCTGCAGGGGACTCTGAGGTCAGGGAGGCCCAAGCCAGAAAGGGCCAGATGGGAGCGAGAGGGGGGATCTAAGCCTCTAGGGTCATCAGCCCATCCATCCTCCCACCCACCTACCCAGCCCCCCTCTCAATACTTGTCCACTCATCATCCCTCCAGCACCCACAAGCCATCTAGCCCTTTATAACTTTTCATTTGTATGTCCACCCAGCCAACTCATCCATTCACCTCTCCATCCATCTACCATCCACCCCCATCCTCATCAACCATCCACCCGTCCATCCATCCATCCATCCACCTGCCCATCCATCCATCCACTCATCCACCAATCCACCATCCATTCATCCATCCACCATCCATCCATCCGCCTATCCACCCACCCATCCATCCACCATCCATCCATTCATCCATCAACCCACCCATCCATCCACCCATCCATCCATCCATCCACCATCCATCCATGCATCTGTCCATTCATCCATCTGTCCGCCCATCCACCCATCCATCCACCCATCCACCCCATCCACCCATCCATCCATCCATCCACCCATCCACCCCGTCCATCCATCCACCCATCCATCCATCCATCCATCCACCTGCCCATCCATCCATCCACTCATCCACCAATCCACCATCCATTCATCCATCCACCATCCATCCATCCGCCTATCCACCCACCCATCCATCTACCATCCATCCATTCATCCATCCACCCACCCATCCATCCACCCATCCATCCATCCATCCATCCATCCATCCATCTGTCCATTCATCCATCTGTCCGCCCATCCACCAATCCATCCATCCATCCACCCATCCACCCGTCCATCCATCCACCCATCCATCCATCCATCCATCCATCCATCCATCCATCCACCCGTCCATCCATCCATCCATCCATCCATCCACCCATCCATCCATCCATCCATCCATCCATCCATCCATCCATCCATCCATCTACCCATCCATCCATCCATCCATCCATCCACCCACCCACCTACCCATCCATCCATCCAGCCATCTACCCGCCCATCCATCCAACCACCCATCAACTACCCACCCATCTACCCAACCACCCACACATCAACCGTCCATCCATACATGCATCAACCATCCATCCATCCATCCATTCATTCATCCACTCACCCGTCAACCCATCTTCTGTCTACCACCCATCCCACATCCCCCTTCCCCCCACTCCCAGTCATTGCCCCCTCCCCATTCAGCTAAACACTCAAATAATATTTTTGAGATCTGATATATAACATTTCCTGTTTTCAACGTTCTCAGCCTTAGGAGTGTCGGGTGTGTTTCTCCTTCCTCCTCTTGCTCTCAGCACTACCCTCTCCCACTCCATTTTTTTCTCCCTGGATCTTATATTTCTGGGGTAGGGTGTATTCTCCTATCTCTCCCACGGGACATGGGCTCCTGGTTCGTGGTCAGAAGAGATAGCTCAATGGACTGGGCACGTTGAAGGCCAGTTTCCATCCCAGGGGCCACAATCTCCCTGTAACACTGTGGAGAGTGACCCCTGAACACAGATCCTGGAATAACCCGGGAAGAAGAAGACAGTCTGGGGGAATCCCAGCCCCAGCCAGGGAGCTCCAGTTCATCATGTCCGAGTGAACGGATGAAGTGTGGAGAAAACCCGGCCGCACCTCTCCAAAATCATGTGTACTCAAAGGACGGTGGTGGCTTCCTTACATGGAATCAGAAGATGAATACAAGGGGGCCGAAGTGATCATACAGCAGGGAGGGTGTTTGCCTTGCACACGGCCGACCCAGGTTTGATCCCCAGCCTCTCATATGGTCCCCCTGAGCACTGTCAGGAGGGATTCTGAGCACAGAGCCCGGAGTAAGCCCTGAACATCACCAAGTGTGGCCCCAAACCCAAAACTAACTAAAAATAGATATGAAACCAAAAATACATATAAGAAAATCCACGGAAGTTCTCCTTTTCCCTCGTAGCTATTTGCTGCTTTGCATAGAAGGGCCCGTGGCAGACACTCAGCTTGTAAGCACAAGGCTTAATCCTTGGCTTCCCCTCCCCAAATCTTCCAGTCACCCTCACTGCATAAATGTTGTGGCAGGTCCCAGGGCATTTCGGGCCTGCTCTGGGCTGCACTGTTGACCAGGGGACGGGACAACATGGCTAGACAGTCCTTTACCTCAATCCTATGATGTGGGTCATTTTTCTTACCCAGTGTGGTGCTCTGGAAAGGTCCTTTGCTTTTTGGGTCACACCCAGCGATGCACAGGGGTTACTCCTGGCTCTGCACTCAGGAATTACTCCTGGCAGTGCTCAGAGGACCATATGGGATGCTGGGAATTGAACCTGGGTCGGCCGCATGCAAGGCAAATGCCCTCCCCACTGTACTATCGCTCCAGACCCCTGGAAAGGGTCTTTGTTACTTTGGTTGCGGGTTTGGCTTGGCTTGGGGCCACACCCAGTGGTACTGAGGGCTTATCCTGGCTTTGTGCTCAGGAACCACTCCTGGTGGAACTTGAGGGAATCCTGTGGGTGCTGGATCAAACCTAGGTAGGGCACGTACCAGGCAAGAGCCTTACCCACTGCACCATCCCCGTGGCCCCTGGAAAGGGCTTCTGGAAGACCCTGACGGTATTGGCTTTGCACTGTCTCGGGGTGTGTGCGTCTTGCTGGCTTTGTAGCTGGTGGGAAGTGACATCTGAAGACCTTCCCAGATTGGGCTTTATTTGGTGAGTCACGAATTGGGCATCTCTAGTGACCAAGGGGGTGTACAAAATGGGAAAGTTTATACACAGAAAGCAGGTGAAACTGGGAGGCAGTTTAGCGCGAGAAAAGGGCGTTTCCAATAAGGTCTGCCCGTGGGGAGGGCGGCAGGGACCTGAGACTGGTTATTGTTACCTCTCTGGGGGGTTGACACTGTAGTGAAGTGATATATTGAATTTGGGCTTGGTACAAGCCACTGTATTTGGGGGCCTCTTACCATATTTCTATTCTTTAGGTGTTAGGGGTCAAATCCACTGCCACATGCATGCAAGGTACGGGCACTGTTGCTGAGCCTGACCCTGGGTTTCTCTCTCAGCACTGTCCCTGGGTTTTTCAAGGGTCAGTGAGTGGCCAGGCAATGCTCAGTGGCAGAGGCACAAGGCCCCAATTCCTCTCCCTGGTCCCACTGCGTGCTGAATTTTGTCACGGCGCTCTGTTTTTGGCGGATCGCCATCACACTGGCATCTCTGAGGACCCCAGTGGACCAGCACATGCCAGCACCACATCCAGGGGGTGACCCCACTGAGCCTCACAGACCATTCGGTGACCCCAGGCCTCCATTGAGGTGGCCACAGGGAAAAGAAGGGAAGGGGGAGAGGCATCAAAGGGTTAAAATGTTTGATCAAGGTATCTCCTGCTCGCCCTATGGGGAGACCCTGCGGTGGGCTTGCTGTTCATGCAAAGGGATAGCCTCTCCCGGAAGTGGAAATGCAAACCCCCAAATCTGAGCTTCCCTGCTCAGTCCTGGGGTGACCGCAGGGAGCCCTCGGGTGGGCCCATCTACGCCCCTAAGTCTTGCCTTTCGCTAATGCTCTTGTTCCTGTAGCTTGTGAATAAAGCCTCAGCTGGAAACTCATCTTGGGGCGCTGTACCCCCTGTCACAACGCAGCCCTGGGAACTTCTCTCTTTTTTGTGGGGAGGGTCACACCCGGCGATGCTCGGGGTTCCTCCTGGCTCTGAACTCAGGAATCACTCCTGGTGGACTTGGGGGGACCCTATGGGATGCCGGGGGTGGAAGCCGGGTCAGCCCCCGCCTGGCCACTTGTCACAGGCCATTCTGCTGGCCAGAGGGGAGGGGGCCCGACTGCGACGCTCCCTTCCACCCACACTGTGCCTTTGACCTGATTATCTAAGCAACTTGCAGGGGTGAGGGGTACGTGAGCTATACTCAGCTGAGCTTGGGGACTACTCCCAGCTGTGTCCCCGCATTGCTCCCCACTGGGCTTGGGGGACCACGTGGGACTGGGGGTGGCCGCAGGCCTCCATGGAATCAGAGGCTCGGCCCCTACTCATCTCTGCTCCCCACTTCAAGCCACTGAGAGAACATTGAAAATAGAGGACAGAGGGGCTGGAGAGCTAACACAGCGGGGAGGGCGTCTGCCTTGCATGCGGTCGACCCGGGTTCGATTCCCAGCATCCCATATGGTACCCTGAGCACCGCCAGGAGTAACTCCTGAGTGCAGAGCCAGGAGGAACCCCTGTACATCGCCAGGTGTGACCCAAAAAGCAAAAAAAAAAAAATAGAGGACAGAGACACAGATTAGCCATCACCTGACAATGTATAGGACGTCAGAGTTTCTCTTTCTGCCTCCGTATGTGTCTAAGCCTCACTGCGTCCCCTTCTCCCACCCCTCTTTCCTCTGGTCCCCACGTGGGTTCCCCCACCACTCCCCAATATCTGGGAGTCCTTTTGCAGTTTCCTGCCTGTCTCATTCTCTAGTCACTGTTCCTCAAATGTGTGAACGTGGGGAACTTTCATTCCCTCCATTCAGCTCACCCCAGGTTCTTTTTTGGGGGGGTCACACTCAGCAATGCTCAGGGCTTACTCCTGGCTCTGCACTCAGGAATCACTCCTGGCAGTGCTCAGGGGACCTTGAGGGGCACTGAGGATAGCACCAGGGTTGGCCACGTGCAAGGCCAGCGCCTTCTCTCCCGTGTGCTCTCCTGCCTTCAGTGCTCACTCAGGTCTGGACTCCCCTGACAGAGATGGGAGCCCCGACAGGCAGAGGCACCGGGATCTGAGGGGTCACAATGCCCACTTTGAAGCGCTTCCAGCCTTCCTCCCAAGCCAGAGAGCGCGCCTCTCTGTGAGGCTGCCACAGATTCAGGAGGATTTGCAGGGCACTGGGCTGTGTCTGATGAAAACTCACACTCGCTGTTGGCAAGGCAGATGGGCGGCAGGAGCGAGGCAGCTGGGTGGTAGGGGTGAGGTGGCTGGACTTCAGGGGTGTGGCGAGTGGGCTGCAGGAGTGAGGCGCAGAGGTGTGGTGGCAGGGCAGCTGGGGCGAGGTGGCTGGGCTGCAAGTGGGAGGGGACTGGGTTGCAGGGATGAGGCAGATGGCTGTAGGGGCGAGGCGGTTGGGCTGCAGGGGTGTGGCGGCTGAGCTGCAGAGATGAGGTGGCTGGGCAGCAGAAGCAAGGTGGCTGGGGTACAGGGGTGAGGTGGCTGGGCTGCAGGGATGAGGTGGCTGGGCAGCAGAGGCAAGGTGGCTGGGGTGTAGGGGTGTGGCAGCTGTGCAGCAGCGATGAGGTATCTGGGCAGCAGGAGTGAGGCAGTTGGGCTGCAGGGGTGTGGCAGCTGGGCAGCAGGAGCGGGGTGGCTGGGCTGCAGGGGCGAGGGTGCTGGGCTGCAGGGATGAGGTGGTTGGGCTGCAGGGGTGTGGCTTCTGAGCTGCAGAAATGAGGTGACTGGGCAGCAGGGGCAAGGGTCCTGGGCTGCAGGGGTGAGGTGGCTGGGCAGCAGGGATGAGGTGGCTGTGCTGCAGGGGCGTGTGGCTGGGCTGCAGGGGTGAGGTGGCTGGAATGCAGGGGTGTGGCGGCTGGGGTACAGGAGTGAGGCAGCTTGGCTGCAGAGGTGTGGTGGCTGGGCATCAGGGGCGAGGTGGCTGGGATGCAGGGGTGAGGTGGCTGGGCATCAGGGGCAAGGTGGCTGTGCTGCAGGGGCGTGTGGCTGGGCTGCAGGGGTGAGGTGGCTGGGATGCAGGGGTGTGGCGGCTGGGCTGCAGGAATGAGGCAGCTTGACTGCAGAGGTGTGGTGGCTGGGCATCAGGGGCGAGGTGGCTGAGCTGCAGGGGCGGGGTGGCTGGGAAGCAGAGGCGAGGTGGCTGGGCTGCAGGGGCGAGGGTGCTGGGCTGCAGGAGTGAGGCAGCTGGCTGTAGGGGCGAGGTGGTTGGGCTGCAGAGGTGTGGCGGCTGAGCTGCAGGGATGAGGTGGCTGGGCTGCAGGAGTGAGGTGGCTGGGCTGCAGGGGCTGGGCTGTGGGGTGGCTGGGCTGTAGGGATGAAGTGGCTGGGCTGCAGGGGTGTGGCGGCTGGGCTGTAGGGGCGAGGGTGCTGGGCTGCAGGGATGAGGCAGCTGGCTGTAGGGGCGAGGTGGCTGGGTTGCAGGGGTGGGGTGGCAGGGCTGCAGGGCTGAGGTGGCTGGGCAGCAGGGGCGAGGTGGCTGGGCTGCAGGGCTGAGGTGGCTGGGCAGCAGGGGCGAGGTGGCTGGGCTGCAGGGGTGAGGTGGCTGGGCAGCAGGGTCGGGGTGGCTGGGCAGCAGGGGCGAGGTGGCTGGGCAGCAGGGGCGAGGTGGCTGGGCAGCAGGGGTGAGGTGGCTGGGCAGCAGGGTCGGGGTGGCTGGGCAGCAGGGGCGAGGTGGCTGGGCTGTAGGGGCGAGGTGGCTGGCAGTAGGGGTGAGGCGGCTGGGCTGCAGGCGTTTGGCGGCTGGGCAGCAGGGGCGAGGTGGCTGGGTTGCAGGGGTGGGGTGGCAGGGCTGCAGGGCTGAGGTGGCTGGGCTGCAGGGGTGAGGCAGCCGGGAGGCAGGGCTGAGGCATGGGGCTCCACCCCCAGCCTGAGCTTCAGCTGCTCGTGAACTTGGGCTTTTGATGAAAAAAGGATCAAAGAAGCAAGTCCTTCCTGCTCCAGGCAACAACCCAACACAGGCTCTAGGGAGGGAAACACCAACCGGCCAGGGAGCCCCAAGGTCTGTGCTCCACGGCCCGGCCCCGTTTGGGGACGGGGTTGTGTTGAGCTGCAGGCCGTTAAGCCAGACAGACTCAGGAAGAGTCGTTTAACCCTTCCCGCCCCCATCCCCCATCCCTATTCAGGCAGAAAACACATGCAGCAAAGACCTGCAGGGCAGCATTATGATCAGAACCTCAACTTGACCCCCTGGCCCTGGGCACAAGGCAGGGAGGAAGCCGACAGGGCCTTTAAGCCCGTGCTCGGACCTCTGTGGGCCCTGCGCTGCCCTCATGGGCGCTTCCCCTGGAACTTGGCATCACCCTGGGGGCAACTTCCTCCCCGGAGTTCCCACAGCTCCTTGGTTTGGGGGACAGGCAGAACCCCCAGCAAGAAGCAGCGCCACCGGTCACCCTCCCCCTGCCCCCGCCCGCCTTGGGCTCCTCTGAAAACAGCCCAACAGGCAGCACCGTCCCCCACCTGGGGCCGCCCCCCTGAGGAGCCTGTGAGGGTTGGTGGGGGGCTGGTAGTGAAGACCCTGGGTGCATACCTTTCCGTGTCAGAACTCACTTCCACCCCTCCAGCTCCTTGGGGGAAGGTTGGGGCCACACCAGCCTCGCTCACAGGCGCTTCTGGGTCTGTGCTCACTCCTGCCAATGCCTTAACTAGTGTACTGGCTCTGGGCTGGGGGTCCCTGTCCTAGTGAACCCCACCTCTCCCTGACCTGGGTGACTCCCCTCACACACTTTTCAAATTTTTGTTTCTTTGTTTCTGGGCCACACCCAGTGTTGCACAAGGGTTCCTCCTGGCTCTGCACTCAGGAATCACTCCTGGCGGTGCTCAGGGGACCCTACGGGATGTCAGGGATCGAACCTGGTCTGCCCTGTGCAAGGCAAGAGCCCTCCCTGCTCTCTCTGCTACTGATCTGGCCCCCTGACTCTTTCTGTTGTTGAGAGTGAGGTGTCTGATGGTTGGGGACAAGGGTGGTGTTGGGGACGGGGCACACAGACCCAGATGAAGCCCCCCACGCTACCACTCGAGTCACGTCCCCAGGTCACCTCTAAATCTTTCCATGGGTTTGGTTAAAACATTAGCGGGGTTGGAGCAATGCGGGTTCGATTCCCAGCATCCCATATAGTCCGCTGAGGACCGCCAGGAGCAATTCCTGAGAACAGAGCCAGGAGCAACCCCTGAGTATCACTGGGTGTGACCCAAAAAGCCAAGCACCCCCTCCAAATCTGCCACTCAGGTCACAGCAAGAGTCCAGCAGGAAGAGCCTTGCACACGACTGACCCAGGTACTAGCCCTGTTACCCCATCTAGTCCCTCAGCCCTGACAGGAATGATGGAGTCAACCCTGAGCACTGATGCGTGTAGCCTGGAGGCTGGGGGGAGGGTGCACCCCTCACCCCCAACTTGCCCAGGGTCACACAGGCAGCACCAGCTCTATCACTGAGGCCCCAAGGCCAGATCACGCGATCACGCGATCACACATGTGTGCTCACAGCCCCATAAGCTTCTTCACCTTCCCCTGCGCCTCCCACCCCGTTCCCTCCCCCCTCCCCCCAGCACAGAGCTGGGAACAGTTGTGGGCACTGCCACGCACGCACCTGAAACAAAGCATGACCAAACATGCAACCTGGAAAGGGCCAGGGCGCGTCACGTGTGGGGGGACATGTCAGGCCCTGGGCTTGATGCCCGGGACTGCAAATAAATAACCGAGTGAATAATACAGCAACCAGCAGGCCCGCCTGACAGCGGCAAAGTGCAGTGTCAACTGCTTCCGCCTGAGGGACCCTCATGCACCCCGTGGGGCCCCCAGAGTCACACAGCCAGCACTGCCTCTGTCCCTGATGCCCTGAATCGGGGTCACGCGTGTCTGCGGCAGCCCGTGTGCTTCACCTATGTCTGTATTGCGGCTTCTTCCCCCGTTCCCTGGCTGCTCAGTCAAAACCCGGGGAGAAGCCCCAGCTCACCCCTCTGGTGCCCACGGGCATGGGGTTGGGGTTCTAGGGGTTGGGTCATTTGAGGGAAACTTCTGCCGATGGTTTTGTTCGCTCTTCACTACAACACACGTTTTCCATCCTTCTTTTATTTTGGGGGGGTGATGCTGATGAGGTCAAAGTAGCAGTGGGCATCTCTGTTCGCGATTCCCAGGTTCTTCCGTATTTTCTTCCATATTTTCAAGAACGGAAATATTAAATAATACAGATGCTCAGGATCAGAGCTGGAAAGTAGAAACGTTTACTGGAAAGTAGAGAAAAGAAAAGGAGGTCCCCAGACGGGGAGGAACTTAGCATAGGATTAAGTTAAAGGGAACTTTGTGTGTGTCCTCTTAAAGGCTCCTTGCATGCTTTATCGGTTGACAAGGATTTACACGAGATGCCAGAAACTCTCAAGGATTTCCAGCTGGTCTAAATCTCTCTGGGCAGTTTTTATGCCCGTTATCTTAGTCTCCCTGTCGGCCTAGGCTCACCAGGACAGAGTTTTAAGATCCTGGAAATCTCTGACCACTGGGCAGGACTTGGGAATGAAATGTGTCAGGTCATGGAGGACAGGGGCCAAGGGGAAAACTGTGGCTTTCTTCCTCACTGGCCAGGGGAAGATCTCCCAGGCCCAAATGCCAATGACCTCAGTTTCCCCGTCAGCCTAGACTCCAGGACTGCCCATTATCTTAGTTTCTCTATCAGCCGATGTTCCAGGGTGGAGTTTTATGTTCCTGGGAAGCCCCGGGAATGCCAAGACAGAGCCTCAAATGTGTGTCAGGTTGATGGGGCAGAGATGGAACATCTGGAGAGAGAAAACTGTTTCTTCCTCACTGGCCAGGGGAAACTGAGGCTTCCTCTGTCAGGGGTTGGGTGGGGGCACAACAGGTGATGCTCAGGACTCACTCCTGACTCTGCACTCAGGAATCACTCCTGGATGGGCTGGAGTGATAGCACAGTGGGGAGGGCATTTGCCTGGCATGCGGTTCAATTCCCAGCATCCCATATGGTCCCGTGAGCATCGCCAGGAGTAATTCCTGAGTGCAGAGCCAGGAGTGACCCCTGAGCAACGCCAGATGTGACCCAAAAAGAAAAAAAAAGGAATCACTCCTGGCAGTGCTTGGGGGAGCCAAATGGGATGCTGGGAATTGAACCGGGTTGGCTGCATGCAGGGCAGATGCCCTCCCAGTTGACTTGTCATTCTGGCCTCTCCTCTGATCCTCTTTAAATGCCAGGGAGGAAGGGCCCTGGCTGGGCTGTTGGGCAAGCCTTATTTATTTATTTTCATTTCGGGGGCCACACCAGCAGTGTTCAAAGCTTACTCCTCGTTCTATGTTCAGGGATCATTCCTTGAGGGAACCTGGGGACGGGATGCTGGGAAATCGAACCTGGGTTGGACACACGCAAGGCAAGGGCCCTCCCTGCTGTATTATCTCTCTGGCCCGATATCCTTATTTCTTTTTTATTTACTTGGGGAGAGTGATTTGGGCCACACCTGGCAGTGCACCGGGGAACCATGAGCGGTGCCAGGGATGGGACTGGCGTTGACCACATGCAGGGTGGGCATGTCTGAGCTCTCTGGCCCTGCTAGTTAGGACTCTAAGCCCGGGGAGGTCAGTGGACCAGGGGACCAAGCAGATGCCACCTGGCTCTGAGCTCAGCGCTTCCGTTGGCTCCGGCCTTGGGTGACTTCTGAGGTGCTGGCGTGGACCTACTTCCTTTCACACTCGCTGACCCCAGGGTTGCTGGCCAGAAGTGCGCATGATGTCACCCCTGATGTGGACACACTGCTCACTGCCTACGGGGACTCTGGCTTCCAATTCAGGGTGGGGTAAGGCTCCTGGAGGATGGGTCGGGAAGGCTGAGGGGACCCCTTTGCCTCCCCTGGGAACCAGATGCTGAATCCCGAAGTCACATGCTTTTGGATCCCGACCTTCTGGGAAGCCGCCAACAAGATGCGGCCCAAGAGCCGGTGGCTGGCTGGAGCCGCAGTCTTGGCAGGAAACGGGGCTGATATGTCTTGTGTTACAGTTGTTCCTCTGCTGTCGCCAGGACAATGGCACTCCGCCTCTGTATTCTTGAGAAAGGAGACTTGGGGGCTGGTGACGCGGACAGGACAGTGACAGCAGGCGAGGCGTTTGTTTACAGTCCAGTGGCTGACCCTGACACCCCATAGGGTTCTCAAGTCCCGCCAGAACCGGGAGTAAGCGGTGAGCACTGCTGGGTGTGGCCACAAAACCAAAAAAAAATCCTCTTAGCTTAGAGTTTGGAACTCAAGGACTTGTGCACAGAATGGCCGAATTTCTGGGTTTGCTCCTAAAAAAAGGGGGTACAGGGACCCAGAGCGAGAGTACAGCGGGGAGGGCATTTGCCTTGCACTGCACTTGGTTGACCCCGGGTTTGATCCTCGGCTTACCATAGGGTCAGCCGGAAGTAATTCCTAAGCATCACTGGGTGTGGCAAAAAACCCAAATAGTAGTAGTAGTAGTAGTAGTAGTAGTAGTAATATTTCAAAAATTTTAAAAAGGGTGTGGGTGCGGGTGCAGGGCCAACATGTTGGGGCTAGCTTGGTCATTGGGAGCTCCACTCTCATCGCTATGCCTGTCTCATTAAACTTTTACATGTTTGGCTTTTTTCCACAAAAAACTATTTTTGGAGTTATAAAAGGGACTCTCTCAGGGTTAATTAAAACATCACATGCAGTAAAATAAAAACTGTTCCCTCATAGCCACAATCCGGCAGCGGGGCGAATACCTTAAATTCTGTTCTAGCTAGGTTCTACAATAGATATTCACATCCGGGAAATTTTGGGTCCAGAGGGACTCAGGGACCAGACGCAGCTCAGAGCTCCCCCGGGGCTCCCCGCCCTATTGATTAGGTGCCCGGGCTGGTGGCCCCAGGGAGCTGCAGGCCGAGGTGTCGCCCTCGCCCGGGCTCATGCTGGCCGCTCCCATGGCAGGACGCGGGCGCTGGCCTGGCGAGGCCTGGCCTGCAGGTGGCCCGAGACACGCGCGCGGGCCCGGACGGGACAAGGGCGCAGAGCCCGGGAACGGGCGGGGAACAGAGCGGATTGCGCGGGCGCCCGAGCGGCCCCACGCGAGGGGGAAAGTGACCTTGGGTGGCCACAGCTGCCTTTCTAGGGACAGGAAGGAAGGGCATGTGAGGGCACGGGGTCAGAGACCTCGAGGCAAGTGCAGGGGGAGGTGCGGGCGTCACTTTGGCCCCTGGAGGGCGGATGCATCGCCCCCTCCTCACCTCCTGAAACCTGCAGGTTGGCGGGTAGTGACCGCTCAAGGCAGCGGCGGGGCTGCTGCGGGTTTGGGGGGTGTCAACTTGTATCCTCTCTGAGCAGTGCAAATTAAACGGGGTGCAGGGGTTGCTAGGTGCAGGCGTGGGGGAGGGGAGGGATACTTGCTTTTCCTTTTACCCCGCCTCACCCATGCTAAAAGAAAGTGAGGAGAGCTCCCACACCGCCTTATAATCATGACAAAGATTTAAAAATTCAATTAAGAGGCTGGAGCGATAGCACAGCGGGTAGGGCGTTTGCCTTGCACGTGGCCAACCCGAGTTCGATTCCCAGCATCCCATATGGTCTCCTGAGCACCGCCAGGGATAATTCCTGAGTGCAGAGCCAGGAGTGACCCCTGTGCATCGCCAGGTGTGACCCAAAAAGAAAAAAAAAAGAAAATTCAATTAAAAAGGAAAATAGTCCATCGTGAAAGTGCACGGGGAGGCAATCTTTGTTGTTGCTGGTTTGGGGCCTCGCCGAGCTCTGCGCTGCGCTGGGGGCCCCTGCGGTGATGGGGATGGAGCTGCCCCCTGCACCCCCCACTCCCCCACCGTGCGCAGCTCACGCGCTCCAACCTCTCCCCAGTGCGTCTCCAGAGGGACGACAAGAAGTGTCACCAAAACGTCCCCCAAGTGTGGCAGACGCTGCCCTTTGACCTCTGCTTGCTTCCCTTCGGGGATCTGCCGGGAACAGCCGCTCCCGCGGGGCACCGGTTCAGCTTTATTAAAGGAGCGGGGGAAGGTCCCAAAGGTTCCCGGAGGCGCTTCCCGCCGCGCGCGCCGTTGGAAGGAAGGAAATCCGGGGACAGATGCGGTAGCGCCCGGCGCCTCGGGGAAGCCTCAGGCCGCGCCACCCGCCCGGGAGAGAAAACGCGACAGTTCGAACGCGCGCCCGTGACGTCGCGGCGGGCAGCGGGGCGGGTCCCGGCCGCGGCTTTCGTTTTCTCTTCTGGACCCTTCCGCGGCCCGCGGCCCACCCTGCACCCCGCGCCCAGGGGCGCACCGAGCCCCCGCGTCCCGCCGGGGCGCGCGCCTGCAGGCCGGGCCCGGGAGCACCGCGCGCCGAGTCGCCCGGGGCCGGCTCCGCCCCGTCCCGTCCCCGCACAGCCGCTGCCCTCGGTCCAGCCGGTTCCCCCGCGGCCCTTCTCGCGAGCTCAGTGCCCGCTCGGGAGGCTCCGGGGTCATCCCGGCCCCGTGTCCAGCCCTTTCGCTTCCGGGCGCCCACTAAATGTTGCCCCCCCGAGGCCGCGGCTGCCGCTCGGGGTCCCACGGGGGCCGCGGGCTCTGCAGAGCGCCCCGAGTGGGCGTCCGGGGGTGCTGGGTCGGGGGCAGCAGGCGTCTGGGGGTTGGACGGCGCAAGGCCTCAGCTTTCGCCGGCCGGGAGCTCCGGAGTCTGCGCTTGTCTCAGAGGGGGGAAACTGAGGCTCGCAGGCTGCGGAAGCTCGCCGCAGCGCCAGTCCGGAGGAACGTGGAGGCGGCGCGCGCGCCCGCGCGGGCCTCAGTTTCTCCACCTGCCACGCTCCCGGGGCGCCCCGCCGACGCCCCGCCCCGGCCGGCGCCCCGCCCCGCCCCGCCCCCCGCCCGCCGGCGCCGCAGCCCCGAGCGCCGGAGCCAATCGGCGCGGCCGGCGTCGGGCGCACCCGGACTCGCCCGCGGCCCTCCCGCTGCCCGGCCCGCTCGCCGCTGCTGTCCGCTCCGCCGCCGCCGCGCCTCGGAGCTCCCCCTCGGTAAGGCCCGGCCGCGGCCGCGCGCCGGCGGGCACGGGGGGCGGGCGCCGCCCTGCAGGAGGCGGCGCGGCTCCGGGCCGGGGGGCGCGCGGGGACCCGGACCCGGCCGGCCGGGGACGCGCAGCTGCTGCCGCCCGAGGGGAGCCGCCAGGTCCCCCCGGGACACCGGGGTGCGGACACGGCCGGAAGCGGGAGTGGGGCGGGGACTCCCCACTTATGACAGTGGGTTGAGTCCCGGGGGGGCGCAGGGGACAGCCCCGAGGTCGCTGCGCGCGCGGGGCCGGACTGGTCCCGTGGGCAGCCGGAGGGATGCTCGGCTCCGGACATGGCCGAACGCTCTGGCCCGGGGCCAGGTGGGTCCCGAGTTCTCTCCCAGCCCCGCGGAGTGGGTGAGGCCCGGGGTTCCGACGGAGCGCCGCGCGTTACAGCCCGTGGTGCGCGGGAGCGCGGGTGATGCCCGGTCCTCTGGGCCGGGGTACTGGGGCGTCGGCTCTCCCGCATCGCCCCGCATCCCGCAGTGGCACGGGTCTGGGGGCTTCTGCGCGTGTGCCGTTCCCCCTCCGCCCCCCACTCCGAGGCGGGCCTCCGCGACCCTCTCGGTCCCTCTCCCCTCGCGGGTAGTTTGGGTCTGGGCAGGGGTCCTCCGGGTACCCGGGCTGGCCCCGTGCGGGCGCTCCTGGGACCGTCCCCGCTCGAGAAGGTGCGTGGAGCGGCGGAGTCTCTCTCCACGCCGTCGCCGCTGGGCAGCGTCTGGACACGCCCAAGGCGCGGGGACTCCCGGTGTCCCGGTCGCCCGCGGTGGGCTCGGGCTGGGTGGCTGGGGTCTCGGCTTGGGTCCCCGCAGTTTGGTGCTGGGCGAGGCACCTGGGTGCTGGGGCCTGGGAGATCTGACCAAGGTCGTGCTGGGTCCCCCCCCACCCCCCCCCCCGGTGTCCGCACCAGGGGTGGGGGCGGGGGCGGCACGTGACCGTGACCGGGCCTGTGCGAACTTGGCCTTCGAGCCCCGACGGCGGGACCCGGAGGCCCGGAGCGGGGCGCGCTCGGCCGGGCAGCCCAGCTGCCCCCCGCTAGCCAAGCGCGCGCGGTGTCTTTATAATGTAAATCGGGGCTCGGCTTTCCCTTACCCCGGAGGGGACAAAGATGAGAGCCGGTGCCACTTCCCGAAGCCGAGGGTCGCAAGTGCCCGGGAAGTAGCCAGGTCGAACCCAGAGGGACCCCGCGCGCCCGCCGGGGACACGCTCACGTCCCCTCCTCTCCGCGCCCGGCTGAAGGACAGCGCCGAGCCGGGAAGCGGTAACTTTTGTCGCTGACCGAAGAAAGTGAAAATCAGTTTTACCCCTGGAAGCGGGTATTTTGTTACACTATTTTCTGGCCCCGGCGTCCGATTTCTGGTCCTTCCAGATCTTCAGGCTGGTGCGATTCCGTCCGAACCACAACGCGGAAAGAATAACGATAATAACAATATATAAAATGGCCGCACTCCGCGGGTCCGTAATTGGGCCTCGCCCCTTCCCCCCACCCCCACCTTCCCGAAGCCTTCAGGGGGGCTGGCAGCGCGCGGGGATTAGTGCAGATGCTGGGGATTCTGGCGAGGGAGGGTCTGGCGTTAGGCCACCGGGGCGCGTCGCGGGCGAGGGAACCGGTGCGGGGGCCCGGGGTGGCCCCCGGGGGGTGGCCCGGCCCGGTGCGCCCCGGGGTTCCTTGGCGAGCCTCAGTGACGGGGCTTCCTTCCCCGGAAGCATCCCTGCCTGGCCTGGCCTTGCGCTGGCCACTCGGGTCCAACAGCTGTTGAATGGACCGAATGAAATAAACGAAAATAAATCAGGGTGGGAGGGGGCGCGGGGCGTGCGCGCGCGCGCGCGGCGCCCAGCCTCGGTGCCAAGGCGCCCGTCGGGGTGGCGGCGCTCCGGGTCCACGCGCGAGCCCCGGCGCCGTGTCGAGCCCGAGGTGCGGCGGGGATGCAACCCGCTCCCTGCCGCCGCCGCCGCCGCCGCCCTTGGCCCGACCCCGACCCGCTGCCAAGGCCGGGCCCCTGGGGAGTCCCGGGACCGGGGCCCGAGGCTGGACGCCACGGCCGCGCCCGGTGCCCATTCATAGAAACACCGCGGGCCGCTCCGCGGGCCCCGCCGCCGCCGCCCGCGCCCTCCCCCACCCGCCCGCGCCCCCCCCACGCGCCCCCCGCGGCCGCCCCGCGGCTCCCCGCGCCGCCCCCGGCGATGCGCGCCAGCTCGCGCCGGAAGGTTCCTGCGGGCACGGCCGGTGGAACCGGATCTGAGCGGCCGGGCCGCGCCGCGCGGGGGCGGGGTTCGCGCTAACCTTTCCCCTAGTTTTCGCCGCCGTCACGTGACGCCGCCGAGCGGGGGGTGCGGGGGTGCGGGGGGCGGGGCGCCCCGGCCGCGCGCGCCGCCGCCGCCGCCGCCGCCGCCGCCCGGGGACGCGGGCCAAGGCTGCAATTACGGACGCGGCGGCGGGAGGGGGAGGCGGCCCGGCCGCTGCCGTACTTTGATCGTTTGCATTTTTTCCCTTTGTTGGAGAAATTGTTTAGTCACCCCGGCGTGGTTCAGAGTGGGTCGGGGGGGGGTTGGGGGGGCCCCCCGCCCCCGGCACCCCGACTTCCGAGCCCGACTGGGGCTTTTTCCGCAGAGAAGCGGCCCTCGAGGTAGGAAGTTGGCGGGGTTCAGCGCCCCCCCCTTCCCCCTCCATGCACGCGGGCCCGGAGTCCGGCTTTGAACTTGAACTTGAGCGGTGCCGGGGGAGGACGTCTCTGGTCTCCGTTCCCGACTGTTTGCAGATGCAGCTCCCGGGCTGAGCTGGCCGCCGCCCTCACTCCCCTGCAGAAGCCGTTAGCCATTTCTTGGACGGTTCTAGAAATAGAATGGGTTGCCCAGGGCACGTTGTGGTGGTTGTTTTTATCGGTTACTTAACACAGGCGGGGAACATTTCCTTCTATAGCCCCAGTATCCCGTGGCCTTCCGTGAACTTCACCTTTTACCCCATGCAAATATTGGGCGAACGTCGCCAACGTCACTTGTTACCCCATGCAAATATTGGGTGGACTTTGGGCTCCCAGCGCGCCCTGGGGCCGGGCCAACTACCCTTTAGGGGCCAGGAGACGAGCCGCCGAGTGTTCTCTCGGTGGAATCGACCACTTTCTGTGGGGTTGTTTTTTTGTTTTAATTCCAGGCTTGTTTGGGGGAGTTAATAATTGAACGTTTATCATTGCAGAGTGATGTGTTGTCCCCAGGTGGATGGCCCCGTGGTGGGTTGGGAAATACATGGCACAGTCCTTTCCGGGACTGGGCCAGCTGTGGGGCCTGCACTGCGCTAGGTACAGGGAAGGAGTCGCGCCCCCCAGTCTCTGTGGCAACCGTCCCAGGAAGCCGGAGCGCCTGGATTCGCTGGTGCCTAAGCTCCACCTGCACCTCTCTGCCCTCCCCGCCCAGTCCCGGCATCCAGCAGGCCTCATCGGCACATTGGGCAGATATCTGAGGTACCTGGATTGTTCCAACCCTGGAGCAGGGCGGACTGGGTTGGTGGACGTTCCGGAAGGGGCAGCAGGAGAAGATCTTGCTCTAGCTGGTTTCCGTAATCAAGGTTTCAACCAGACACCTGCAGGCGGTTTTGGTCCAGACCCGGGGGGGCCCTGGGTCAGGGGTCCCAGGTCAGGGGATCGGCGACTCCCACCAGGGCTTTTGTGCCTGGGGCCTCCTGTCTTCCCCTTGGTGCGGTCAGCCGGTTGGACAGAGAGCTCCCATGCAGTGAGCCGTGGAGAACAGGATGTATGGGGCTCTGCCCGCTTCCGGGAGGGCTTGGTCAGCCCTCCTGTCCCCCCACTAAAGATTTAACATGTTGGTGAAACCCACTTGCCTTCATCGCCATGTCCTTCCCCTATGTTGTCTCTGTGATGACAGACTGGGGTGCTCGTTGGGGACACAGGGACATAGGCTCAAGGCTGGGGCGGGGGTGTGGAGGGGTGTGGGGGGATGGGGGGGTTGGGGGTTGGTGGTTGAGATAGTGACACTTCCTGCCCCTGGTGCTCCCAATTCATTTTACTTACCAAGGGGTTCCACCCCCAGGGGCCATCCCTGCAGTGATCAGGAGGCCCCTGGAGTCCCTGTTGGGGATTCTCAGCCCGCTGGACTGGAGCCTCAGAGCAGGGGCCCAAGGATGTGGTGATACTGAAGTCTGGGTGACGGGGGTCACCTGCGGTCCCACCCACCAGTGGTGGTATTTGGGAGACCATGTGTACAGGGCATAAACTGGCCCCCACCCCATCCCCTGCACCCTTTTTTGTGGTGCTTATACTCACCTGATGTGGTGTAGTGGGAAGTAGGCCCTGGGGGTGGCAATTGTAGCAGCTGCCAGGATCGGACTTCACTCATGAGGGTCCCTGGGGGGTTGAACCTGGGACCATGTGCTACTAAGCATGTACTCGAACCCCCTGCATTGTTTCTCTGGGCCCCAAACTAACTTGCTTGCCGGTTGTTTTGTTTCTGTTTGGGGCCACACCCAGCAGCGCTCAGCGCTTTCTCCTGGCTCTGTGCTCAGGGATCACTCCTGGCAGGGCTCTGGAACCCTGTTCAGTGCCAGCGATCCAGCTGGGGTGGTGACTTATGCAAGGCCAGAGCCGTCCCTCAGTACTCGCTCTCTCTGGTCCCAAGGAACCTCCTAAAAACTTTTGGGGCACCCCTGGCGATGCTCAGGGGATTCCTGGCCCTGTTTGGGGATCACTGCAGGCAGTGCTCAGTGACCTGCAATCGAACCCGGGTCAGCTGCGTGCAAGGAACAACTACTCGCTTTGCTGTCTTTCTCTCTGGTCCCCAGTAACCTTGTCTCTCAGGCTCTCCCCTGCTCTGTAGTTCCCCTTCGCTTTTGGTGAACCGGTGTTGATAAGATGACACGCTTGTAGCAGCTTTCTGGGCCATCTTCTCTAGTGCCCCTCTGAGGGTTTTGTTTATTTGGTTTGGGGGCCCCATTCAGAGATGCCTAGGACTTACTCTCATTTCTGTGCTCAGGGAACCCTAGGGTGCCCGGGATGGAACCCGGGTCGTCAGCCGTGTGTACGATCAGGCCCTCCCCGCTGGACTGTCGCTCTGGTCCCATCCACGGTTTCCTGCAGAGTTTAGGCTTCCTCCAACTTTCCCGACACTCTCCTGTTGTCACTGTGAGGGACAATCAAGTGCACTGGAAAATGGGCCGCCACCCTGCTGAGCCCCCACGACAGAGCTGGGTGACCCAGGTCAGGGGGGTGCAGGGAGGAAGGTTGGGGAACCACATTTATTTCATTTTCAGGCCACCCCGGGAGGTGCTAGGAGCACCTAGGTGAGTCAGAGGTCACTTGGGGGTTGCTTCCAGTGCCATTTGGGGCACCCCACTGTGTTGGGGAATGAATTGGGGTTCAAGCAGCCCCTGCGCATGGCCTCATGAACCATCTCTCTGGACCCTACTCGGTCTTTTCTTTTTTCTCCCTCCCTTCATTCCTTCCTTCCTTCCTTCCTTCCTCCCTCCCTCCCTCCCTCCCTCCCTCTCTCCCTCTCTCCCTCCCTCCCTCCCTCCCTCCATTTGTCTCTTTCTCTCTTTATGGTTTTTAGGGCTACCTGATGGTGTTCAGGGCTTACTCTCAGCTTTGCATACAGAGATCACTCCTGGTGGGTTCGGGGGACCATATGGGGTGCTGGGGATGTACCCGGGTTGGCTGCGTTTAAAGCAAGTGACTGCCGACCGTGCTGTCTCTCTGGCCAACTCTGTTTTTTTTTTTTGTTGTTTGGCTTTTTGGGTCACACCCGGTAATGCACAGGGGTTACTCCTGGCTCTGCACTCAGGAATTACCCCTGGCGGTGCTCAGGGGACCATATGGGATGCTGGGGATCGAACCCAGGTTAGCTGAGTGCAAGGCAAACGCCCTCCCCGCTGTGCTATTGCTCCAGCCCCCCACTCTGGTTTTTGTTTGTTTGTGTTTGGGGTCCGCATTCAGCAGGGCTGGCTCCTGGCTCTGCGCTCAGGAATCGCTGCTGGCGGGTTAGGGGCCCATATGGGATGCTGAGGATCGAACCTGGGTCCGTGGGTGCAAGGCAAGCGCCTTCCCACTGTAACATCTCTTGGTCTGTATTTTTATTTTTTTGGTTTGGGGGCCACACCCGATGATGCTTAGCAGTTACTCCTGGCTCTGCACTAAGGGATCACTCCTGAGGTTGCTTGATGGGAGTGGAAAATGTGGGATGCCGGGGATCGAACTGGGTTTCCCCGTGTAAGGCAAGCGCCCTACCTGCTGTACTATCGCTCCGGCCCCTGCGACCCAGCTGGGGAGTTGGTACAAAGCTCTAGTGCATATGGCTTGATGCAGGAGCCCGGGTTTGATACCCATTGCCAGCCCTGACTCAGCATCTTTCCCTGCGATGCTGAGAGAGAACAGAGCCCCCCGCTTTTTTTTTTGCTTTTTGGGTCACACCTGGTGATGCACAGGGGTTCCTCCTGGCTCATGCACTCATGAATTACTCCTGGCGGTCTCGGGGGACCATATGGGATGCTGGGAATCGAACCCGGGTCGGCTGCGTGCAAGGTAAACACCCTACCCGCTGTGCTATCACTCCAGCCCCAGAACAGAGCCCCTTGCACGCAGGAGCCGAGGCCAGGGGACGTCCGCGTGGGGGCTGATCGCTTTGGTCTTGAAGCACCCCTCCCTCCGGAACAGACAGTGGGCCCAGGGTCTCCTTGACTTGCTTGTAAGAGCCCCCCTGCAAACTCACCTGATCTTGGGGAGAAACAGGCAGAGCCATTCACAGAGGGGGCTGGGGGTGGAGCCCCCAGATGAGCCCTCCCAGGGGAGCGGAATCCCTGGGTGGTCCCTCCTGCATGAGCCCGTCTCAGGGACAGCCCATCCAGAACCTTCCAGGAACTTTTGTGAAGAGTTTGGAGTGAGTGCTGGGGCCAGGCTGGTGCTTTGTGACTGCCCAGCACGGAAGTTCCCCAGTGGTGCCTGGGGGTAGGGACGCAGCATCTATGTGTAGCCCTAAGCTTTCGTTGTTTCATTTTGTTTTGGGGGCACCCCTGCTCAGGGCTTCCTCCTGACTCTGCTCCAGGATCAGTGCAGGCAGGGTTAAAGGGTCCTGATGGGGTGCACCCCTGGCAGTGCTCAGGGCTTCCTCCTGGCTCTGTGCTCCAGGATCAGTGCTGGCAGGGCTCGGGGGTCCTGATGGGGTGCTGGGGATTGAACCCAGGTTAGCCTGTGCTGTACTGTCTCTCCACTGCCCACCCCCTATCTTAGGCTGGGGATCGGGACCTCAGGTAGGGCCGTGTCACCAAGTGTGAGGGCCACGGAAGGTTCGGTAGCTGTTGAAGACGTCTGAAGGCATGATGACCTGAGATAAATTCAGTCAGACACATCCGGAGTCCAGGTGCAGTTCCCAGGCAAAAACAAAGGAGGGGGAGGGGCGGATGGAGGGGCTGGGGTGGAAAAGGCAAAATCCTGGGGTAGATAAAGCAGACCCCCCCCCACCCCGGGCGGGCCACCCCAGGCTTGCTCCCAATCTAGACCAGGCAGCCACTCCCTGCTGCGTCACGGTGACCCGCTTCCTCCAGAGAGAGGGGAACTGTGTCCTGCACCCCCCCAATCCCCGTACCCGCTGCCCTGAGCAGCTGCCTCCTGCAGGCCACCTTTTCTCTGGGGACACTGTTGGACGCCCTGGGTGGATGTATCGGAGAGACGCGTGGGAATCACTCTGCTCCAGTCACCGGCTTTTTCCTGCCCGTCCGCGGCTGACCCAGTTTTGGGTCTGTCACGTTAGGAATGTGAAGTGGAGCCTTGAGGGTCACCTCGAGGAGCTCTGGGGTGCGGCCGGTGGATCTGGGGGTGGGCCGGGGGCTCAGGCGCGCTCCGCAGAGCCTTGACGGTCTGTGTAAGGGGGGGACAGTGGCAGCCTCTGGCGGCGGGGGGGAACTTGAGTGGTTGCAAGTGGGGAAGTTGGAGGTCCCGTAGCTGAAGCTATGGCCAAGACTGGGGCAAAGGAACGTTTTCTAGCCGCGTTATTCGAAGCACCAGGCTGGGGACTGAGGCTTAAGTAAGTCGTGTCCATGTCAACTGTTAAATCTGGCTGCTGTTGATACAAGGTGACAACAGGTTGGTTACATATTTCCCTTGCTACAGTGTTACCTTGGGAGTCCGGGTCCCCCAGGCAAAATAAGTAATAGTTTATTATTTGCCTTCAGTTTCAGGGCCGTTTCCACACGGCAGTTTTCCTCGGGCTGTGTTTTGAAATCTGCTCGGAGCTGGGATTAACCTTTTCCCCGATTTGTGCCCTGTCTCGGAGTTTCGGGGAGCCCAGGGCTATGTGTGAACTGTGGCTCTTGGGGGTTTGGCCAGGCAATGTCTGACTTGCAAGCGCGTGGCCAGGGCGGTTGGAATTGTGGGCTCTGAGCTCCTTGGGGCATAGTTTTTATCCTTTTTTCCCCCCACTTCCTTCGGAAGAATTAATTGTGGAGAAAGAGGGCGTCGAAGCTTTTGGGGACGATGGTTTTGTTTTTTGTTTTGCTTTTTGGGTCACACCCGGTGATGCTCAGGGGTTGCTCCTGGCTCTGCACCCAGGAATCACTCCTGGCGGTGCTCAGAGGAGGATCATACGGGAGGATGCTGGGAATCAAATCCAGGTCTGCCGCGTGCAAGGCAAACACCCTTCCCGCTGTGTTATCGCTCCAGCCCCTGAGGACCTGGGGACGGTGTATTGACCGAACACCTGGGGGCCAGCAGCAGAAGTGAAGGTGATTGAACTGGAGCGAAGCTGGCCCTGACCTGGAGGTTTGAGCAGAGCATCATTGACTGGGACCTGGAGAGACGGGTCCTGGGGGTGTATGTCCCCAGGTGGGGACGGGAGCCTGTGCTTTGGGACCGTCCATGCAAGGGCTGAGCCTGAGCTGGGCACCAGGTGAGGGCCTGTGGGAGCGGACGGGGCCCGGCCACCGGGCAGGTGGCAGGAAGGTGGCAGGAACGGTGTGGGGCGGGTGGCGTGCAGGCTGGCGGGCCAGAGACGTGGGTAAGCGCCTCAAAAGTAGGTCGCCCCCCCAGCATCAGCCTCTCCTGGATCGTGGTGCTATTTTTCTGGGAGTGGATTAGCATAAGGGGCTTAAGGGCTCTGGCCGGGGGCCTTGGTGACAAGCGCCTCTCCTTCGGTGGCCCTCAGGCTTTCTTGACAAACTTTTTTTCCCTCTGGGGACTGGAGTCAAAATATAGCAGGTAAGGCGTTGGCCTTGCATGCGGCTGACCTGGGTTTGATCCCCGGCACCGCGTTCGGTCCTCCGAGCTGGCCAGGAGTGATTCACAAGCACAGAGCCAGGAGTAGCCCCTGAGAACTGCAAGGTGTGCACCCCCGAACCAAAACTAAATAAGTAAATAAAAACTTTGTTTTTGCTTTGGGGGCATCCCGGGCAGGGCTTTGGGGCTGCCCCCAGCTTGGTGCTTTGTTCTTACTCAGGGCTCAGGGGTGCAGGCTGTGGGGGGGGGGGGGGCGGAAATCAGAAAGGGTGTGTGAAGGAAGTGCTCCATGCCTTGGCCTCCCCTCCTTGGCTCTCGCGCTCGGCCGGGTGGGTGCACCCCCAGTGCGCTCCAGGCGAGGGAGCTGCCCCCCCGCAGCTGACCGGGCTCTGCATCCCACGATGGCAGACTCTCTAGACATCTCCCTGGCCACTGTGGCAGGGTGGGGAGTCGGCAGTCGTGTCTGGTTTGACCCTGAGCAGGCTGGCAGGGACGGTCCCTAAGGCCTCACTGGTCCCTGTCCTGGGAAGAGCATCACCCCCATCCCCCTGGATCTTCCGGTCACTCTGCTGGCCCTGGCTGTTGGACATTGATTGGAGGGAAGGAGTGCGGCCCAAAGAGGTCACTTCGTAAGATTGACTCGGTTTCTCTGGGGGGTTCCTGGTTCCGTGTCAGAACCTGGTGATTCTCAGGAGGCCAGAGGTGTGTGTGTGTGTGTGTGTGTGTGTGTGTGTGTGTGTGGAGAGGGGTTTGTGGTGGACCGGGGACTGACTGGCATATGTCCCTGAGCTGTCACCCTGACCTTTTCTTGGAGGAAAGAGGGGTCCTAAATGGTGCCCAGGGGGCCTGGAGGTCCCTGCTGGCCACAAGCACCCCATGGACCGGCAGTTCAGTGCTAGGTCTGGGAATCCAGTATGCCAGGCGATGAGGGGGCACAGGTAGGGCACCCGCCGCGACCCCCGTGCTGCTCTCCTGGGCCCCCTGTCCTTGCCTGCTGTTAGTTCTGTTTGGGGGTCACACCCTTCAGTGCTCGGATGGAACCCAGAGCTCCCGCTTCTCTGAGGTCGTCTGTGCCCAGCGCCCCTCAGGGTGCTCAGCTGCGCCCAGTTCTCGTTCCTTCTCTGCTTTTTCTCCTTCTGCGCATTTCCCACCTGCACTCAGCCCCCCTGCACCCGCCCAAGAAGCCAGGGACCCCTCGGGTGGCTCCTCCCCCAGCCAGATGCCCGGGTGGCATTTACTGTGGGCTCAGCGGCCACTCTGCCCAGCATCGCTTTGAGACTCGTTGACCGGCTTTACTACTAGGTGAACAGGCAGGGACCGATCAGGTGGGCT
The DNA here is from genome assembly GCF_029834395.1 of Sorex fumeus. Taxonomy (NCBI): domain Eukaryota; kingdom Metazoa; phylum Chordata; class Mammalia; order Eulipotyphla; family Soricidae; genus Sorex; species Sorex fumeus. The sequence continues at coordinate 6,879,833 of NW_026606150.1, read as the reverse complement.
TGAACCCCCAAGGCAGAGTGCCGGGGGTGCAGAGGGGCCGGAGGGCACACGACTACACTCCCCAAGCCCCAGGCAGGAGGCCACCCTGGGGTGCCCTGTGTCCCGGGGCGTGGCCAGAGCTAGGCATGGACCTGGCTGCCAGCTGGCCATGGGGCCCCTCCCTTCTTCCTGGCACGTTGCCATCCCTGTGGTGTTGGGAGGGCAGGATGGGGTGCTGTTCCGGGGTGCGTGCCGGCCCTCAGAGCCGTGTCCATTGACACTGTGAGCCAGGCTGGCCTCTCTGGGACAGGGGTCCCCCCGGGCAATGCTGGGCGTGGCTGGGCGTCGTGGGCGGCAGGTGGGGTGGGAGCTGCACCTGTGGCAGGTGTGCCACGCCGACTTGGGGAGTTGCGACATGGGTGTGGGGAGCAGGGGCGCGTGCGTCCTGCTGCTGTGACCTGGGCGCTGTGGGCGCGCTCCCAGATTCTCCCTGGCACCCGGTCGGGCACCCCCACAGGCGCTGAGGACAGCTTGGCTGGAGAGTGTCAGTGCCCGCTGCGGCCGACGCGAGTTTGAGGCACTGATGTGCGTTTCCTGAAATATTCGGGGCTCCAGGTTCTGGCCCCAGCAGCATCAGGGAGCAACAGCCCCCTGCCCCTGGACCCGTGCCCAGGGGGCCTCGTGGGACCGGTGCTTGGTTCCGGGGTCAGCGTGTGTCCGTGAAGAGCTCAGCTCTTGCTGCTGTTCTTCGGGCCACACCCTGTGCTGCCCAGGCTCCCTCAGGCGCTGCTCTCAGGAGTTGCTCGTGGCGGTTCTCAGGGGACCATACGGGGTGCCGGGGACTGGACCTGGGTCAGCCACGTGCAAGGCCAGGGCCCTCCGTGCTGCACGGTCTCCCCAACCCCAGAACTCAGCTGTCACCGGACATCTGCTAAATATTCAACATTGTTTCCTGGTGGCCAGGAGGTGACAGTTACTGATTTGGCGGTGCCCTGGGGGGGGAAATCACACATCCTGTCACATGTGGATCACACGTCCCGTCATATGGGCAGCGCAGGCTCTGAGTAATGGTTACTTGAAGGAGCCCTAGTGGAAACGGGGTGCCGCGGTGCGCCCATTGTGGAGCAAGAGGGGCACATGTCCCCCCCACCCCCATCCCCTCATTGTAGTGTGTGTGTGTGTGTGTGTGTGTGTGTGTGTGTGTGTTGGAGGGTGGGAAGCGCACGCATGCATGAGTAAATGTGCATGTTGCCTGCATGCATGTGCGTGCGTTTGTGTGCACGTGTGTGTGCATGCGTGTATGTGCGTCCGTGCGTGTGTGTGCATGTGTGTGTGTGAGCGGTTCAGACATCAGACTCGGGGCTCGTGCATCAGTCTGCACTTCATCACGGAGCCGCCGGCCTTTCAAGTCTCTTTATTGCGCTCTAACTCACAGCCTGCCCAGCCACTGCGGCACCGAGCCGAGCCGGACCTGCCCGGCTACTTTTGCCATCCTACGCTGGGAAGGCTCCTGCCTTAGCCCCCGCCACCCACCCGGCCCGCCTCCCTCCTGTCCCCGCCCCTGGCTATTGTCCTGTTTGCCCCCCCTGCCTGGTTCCGGGCTCGGGTGCTGGTGCCCTGCTGTGCCCCTGGGCACAGGGTTCCAGGTGGCAGCTGCTCGGTGCTTTGCTGCCTTATTCAGCAGCGGCTGAGTGGCCTGTGAATTTCCTGCCGTGAAGCCCCAATACGGGGGGCAAGACGCTGGGCTGCCTCTGCCCTGGACACCGGGGACCCGGGCGGGTGAGCAGGGGATGCAGTTCTATGTGAGCTTCTTTCCAGACCTCGGGTGCGTCCGGGAATGGAGGTTCCGGCCCACGTGACTGCGCGCACCCCTCGGGGATGGGCCTGGCTGCTCGTCCAGTGGGGCCGGCGCCTCTTCCCCCAACCCCCAGCCCTGCGTGCCCCGCTGTCCTGCCGCCTTTTGAGCCCTGGTGGGGTCCGGGTTGTGGGTGGCAGGAAGTTGTGACCGGCTGCGTTGCTGGCGGCCCCTGGAAAGTGTGCGGTGGGGGTTTCCGCTCCTCCTGCCGGGCCTGGCTCCCTGGTCGCCCTCGAGGCTGCAGGGCCCAGGCCCGGCAGAACAGCAGCTGGTGGGTTGGGGGTTGCATTTGCAGTCAGGGGACTTCTGGCCGCGATGTGACAAGCGCAGCGTCTGCTCTGCTCCCTCGGGGAGGGGGGGCGCGGGGTGTCTCCTCTGCCGCTCCCGGCAGGGTGCACAGAAACAACAACCAAAGAGCCGGGCTGGGGTGGGCTCTGGGTGAATCTTCCGCCACTTGCGAGTTTGTTTAGAAAAATCTGGGGTGTGTGGGGTACGTGGGGCTGCTCTCATGTCAGCATCCTGCAGTGAAGTGTGTGTGTGTGTGTGTGTGTGTGTGTGTGTGCACGCTGCTGTCAGTGTGTTACTGGGTCCTTGCACTGGCTCGGACCACATACACGTAACATGCTCACTCACAACACACACACACTTACATGTACACATACACAGGCACACATAAACACACACCCCGATACACGCAACACACATAACACAAGCATGCACACTAATGCACACACTGATACACACATGTGCACTTGCACTCACACATGCGCTCATGCAGACGCACGTGCATTCACACGCACACGCACACACGCTTACATGCATATTCACATATACCTTCACACACCCCTTATACGTGCTCACACACATACCAACACTCACCTACTCACACACTCAGCACCCCCCCATGCATGCACACACTCTCACACACTCACACACACACACACATACATGCGCGCGCGCGCGCGTGCACGCGGGGCTCTCGCTGTGCACAGCCTCTCCTCCCCTGCTCACTCCCTTCCCCGCTCGCTGCAGACAGGTTTAGACAGTTCCAAGGCGACGGTGCTGCCCTGCCAGGCTCCCCCTGGACGGTTGGCAGAGGGAAGGGAGGGCAGCCCGGGTGAGCGGCTGCAGCCGCCAGGGCTACTGCATCAGGAAGCTGGCAGGATCGCAGGTCAGGGGCACCCAGAATGTTCCGAGAAGGGAATTGCACTGTGCTTTTCCCTGTGTGGCTGGGGTGTGTGTGGGGAGGGGGTGCTGGCCCAGGCGCCTGGGTCATGTCCTACCCCGAAAAGGAGAAGGGAGAGTATGAGGGAAAGGAGGAGGAGGAGGAGGAGGAGGAGGAGGAGGAGGAGGAGGAGGAGGAGGAGGGGAAGGGGAGGGGAGGGGAGGGGAGGGGAGGAGGACCTGGCCTCCCCCAGTAGCGGGCACCGACCCCCTGAGCGGTCTGCCTCCGGGAGGGACATCCGTGGGGTCCTTCCACGCTTGGCTTCGCTCAAGAAGAATCCGCAGTTCGCTCCCGAGGGGGCAGCTGGGGGCCCCAGGTGAGACTTCCCTCCCGTCTCCCCCCAGAGCAGGAAGATGGCGGAGGCGCACCAGGCCGTGGCCTTCCAGTTCACCGTCACCCCCGACGGCATCGACCTCCGGCTGAGCCACGAGGCCCTGAAGCAGATCTACCTGTCGGGGCTGCACTCCTGGAAGAAGAAGTTCATCCGCTTCAAGGTGCTGCGGGGCGCCTACCTGGGTTCTGGGCGGGGGTTCGGGCCGTCCCCAGGGTCACTGCAGCCGGCGCCCTCTCTGAGGCCCAGGAGCGCTTCACCCCCAGGGCTGTGCCCATGCCTGAGAAGCCTCTGGGGGTGAGTCCGTAGCTGGGCGGGGCGGGGTGGGGGCTTGGGCAGCACAGCTGGACCCTGGCTCCGTGCAGGCCATGCACTGTGAGCCCACGAGCGTCAGTGAGTTGTTTTAGCGCCCAGGTAACTGCACGCGCCCGGTCCTGTTTCACTGAGCGCAACTGCAGTTCTGCTGTTCCTTTAGGGGGGCTCTGCTGACGGGGCAGGAGTCCTCAGGACACTGTGGGCAGTGCCTGGCCCTGCGGTACCAGGCATGGAGCTCGGGGTTTCCCACCTGCCCGGCGAGCGCCTTGTGGCCGAGCGCCATCCTGGCCGGCCCAGTTGTAATTCCTGTGTGTGGTTGCTTTGTTTGGGGGCCACAGCCACAGTGCTCAGGCCTCTTCCTGTTTCTTCGCTCAGTGCTCAGGGGTCCCTCCCGCAGGGCTCAGGGGACCGCCTGGCTGCTGGGGACAGAACCTGGGTCAGCCGCATGCAAGGCCAGCTCCTTCCTGCTGTGCTCTCTCTCCGCCTCACCCCTCCCCATTGTAATTCCTTTAAAACACCCCCAAAGGAGTGAATGAGTGGACACAAGAACAATACCGATGGTGTGCGGGGCGTGTGTGGATGTCCCTCATTCCGTGCTCCCCGAGGGCTGGGGGCACCGCCCTGCGGGGTCCAGCCCTGGGCACCCTAGCAGCTTCCTCTGACCAGTCCCCGGCAGCGCTGGGAGACACCCTGACCTGATGGAAGCGCCTGAGCTTGAAGGGCCCCGGGGTGAGGGCTCTGCAGCGGCCCCCAGAGTGTGGTTCAGGGGCACGGGGAGGCATGCCCGGGCTGTTGGTGACCATGGGGCCAGCCTGGCTGGGTTCCTGTCAGCAGCCTCAGCGGGTACAGGGTGTGTGTGTGTGTGTGTGTGTGTGTGTGTGAGTGTGTCTCTCTGTCAGTGTGTCTGCATGTGTGTCTCTCTGTGTATCTGTATATGTCTGTGCGTGTGTGTCTTTGTGTCTATGTGTGTGTCTGTGTGTGTATATCTGTGTGTATGCACGTGTGTGCTTGTGTGTCTGTGTGTCTGTGTGTGTCTCTCTGTGTATATCTGTATATGTCTGTGTGTCTATGAGTTTGTGTGTGTGTGTGCGCATGTGTGTCTCTTTATGTCTCTGTGCACGTGTGTGTGCACATGCACGTGTATGTGTGTGGGGGGCTACCTTTTCCAGGGCTCCCGCTTACCTGCGGGAGAGGGGCGCCCCTGCAGGTGAGGTAGAACTGGGGAGGCGTGTGGGGACGTGGCCGGGGCTACGTGGCCAGGCAGGTGTAACTCGTCGTCCGCTATCGGACCCTGGACAGGTGGGCCCAAGGTGTGGCAATCACATCACTGTGGGCTGGGGTGGGGCGGCTGAGGGAGCCACGTCCTGGCAGGCTGATGACACCCAACTGCCCTGCTCTCTGCTGTCGCCAGATCCCCCTGCCTTATCTCTGCGCGTGTCTCCCAATCTCTGTTTATCTTTGAAGAACATCATTTGTAACCGCGGGAAGCTTTCACCAACCTCCGCAGAGTCCCTGCTGCAGTTCCGCCAAGAGGGCGTTGGCTCTTCCAAACCAAGTTCAGATAAAGCTTTTTTTTTTTTCCCTTTTCGTGTACAGAGGCAAAAAAGTTCTCCAAGACCCAGCTCTCACACTGAGTCTGCCCTGTGTGACAGCACTGCCCAAAATGCACCTAGGGGCCGTGAGCTAAAGCTTCGAGGGGCCGGGGCGATAGTGCAGCGCAGAGGGTGCTTGCCTTGCATGCAGCAGACCTGGGTTCGATTCCCGGCACTCCATAGCGTCCCCCGAGCACTGCAGGTGTGATCACTGAGTGCAGAGTCAGGCGAAATCACTGAGTGTGACTCAAAAAACAAAAAGGGGGCAAGAGAGACAGAGACGGGGGCGGGGGAGAGAGAGAGAGAGAGAGAGAGAGAGAGAGAGCTTTGAGGTGAAGGAACTTGTGGGGTAGGGAAGAGACAGTTAGGAAGAGACACTTAGGAAGAGCCAGTTCTGCTTCCTGCCCATTGTCCTTCCAATGGATATTTTTTTAAATGGTTTTGGGAGCAGGGCCGGGCCAGGCAGGTGTAACTCATCGTAATTCTGTAATTCTGCACCAATTCTCAGTATAGCGAGTCCCTTCAGACACACTTTGGGGTATAGACAGTGGGTCTGGACTCCGGGGCGCTGGAGTGGTCTTGGAGTGAGTCTGGGGTGTCCTCAGTGGGTGCAGCTGGGGGATGCGACTCCTGGCTGGCTCTGACACCTTCGTCCCCAGGGGTGCCGCCTGGGAACCCCCAGCTGCTCCCGTGGGTGACACATGTCCTGGGGTCCCCGAGGCAAAGCTCTCGGGAGATCTGGCGCTTGGGTAGGTGGGGGGAGGCGTGCAGGAGGTGCCCCCCATGTCCCTGCCCGGAGCCACCGCCTGGCGCTGCTCACGGCCTGTGTCTATTCCAGAATGGCATCATCACGGGCGTGTACCCCGCCAGCCCCTCCAGCTGGCTCGTCGTGGTGGTGGGCGTGATGTCGACCACCTACGCCAAGATCGACCCCTCCTTGGGGATGATCGCGAAGATCAACCGGACCCTGGACACCACGTAAGGCGCGTCGGCTCTGCGGGGCCCTGGGCATGTCCGGCACTGGCCAGGGCAGCTGAGGAGACCCCATGTGTGCGGGGGGGGGGGTGTCCACCCCTTCCATCCTGAGAGGGGACAGTGACAGTGCTGGGGAGCTCTTCACCCGGGTCACCCCAGTTCCGAAGTCCCTCGTGACAGGCGTCCCCCCATCCAGGCTCGGCTCCCGGCAGCTTCCTTCCACCATTGATTTTTCCTCAGAGGTTGAATTTTGGCCGGGAGGTGCCCTTGGCTCGGAGTTCTTTCTCTGGAGGTCCCAGTGCCTGGCACCCCCATGCAGGGCGTGGCTGGGACCCTCTGAGGTCCCCCGGGCTCTGTGTCATCAGATGCCCAGTCAAGGGGTGACCCACCTGCCTCCTCAGGCTGCCCCCTGAGAGCACCCCACAAGCCCACCGCAGGACAAACGGCCTCTCTGGGCCCCTATCCGGCCGTGGCCCCTCTAGGAAGCCCTTCGGCATGTGCTGATCACAAAGGACTCGGCTACTTGGGATGTGGCTGGCTGGACTCTGGGTTCGCCTTGTGGGGTGCAAGTTACCTCAGCAGATGTTTTCGGGAGATCCTGCATCCTTGTCCACTAGTCCTGAGGGACATGAGCTGGGGGGACACCCTAAGGGATGGGGTGCAGCTGGGGTATCCTGCCTTCCCCATCCATGGTTGGTCTCATCAGCCACTGGTGGGTGGATGCCAGCAGGACCCCATCGGGAAAGCAAGGCGCCAGAGAAGCCCCCGAGACCGTGGGAAGAGAATGAGCTGATGGCCTCGTGCCCGGACCCATTCCATCCTGGAGCCCCTGGGGCTGGGGGTGACTGAGGCACATCCGGTTCACCCCCTAGTTCAGCTGCGCCTGGACCAGTCTCCAAGAGACTAGAGTGACGCTCCCTCGACCTGGGCTGCCGGGGGCAGGTGGGGGGCACCCGTCTCTGGTCTCTGTGGCCCTCGCTGCTCTCCCCGAAGTCCCCCCGCCTACCTCCTACCTGCCCCTGCCCCGGTTCTTCTCACACAGTAGGGCTTCGACCAGGAACGAGTTCTATTTAGAGATGGTTGGTTCAGGCCTTTCCTTATCCAGGCCCTTATGTGGTTTGGCTCCTGGCTAAACCTGCCTAGTGAGCCGGGCCACCCGGCTGGCCCGGTGGGAAGGCCAAGTCTCGGGGCAGTTCTTCCGGGCATGGGCGATTCTGGAACATTCTTGCTGCGAGATTCCCAGGGCCGTGGGTTTAGCAGAGGGGCCTTGTCCATCCCCTGTGGCCTTGAGGGGACACATCCCTTTGAAAGAGCAGCCCTGCTGACTTCCTTCTCCAAGGGCCGGTGGGTTTATTAAAGATGACCTCCCGTGGCCCCGTGGATGCTGGGTCTCAGCCAAGTCTTTATCCTGGAGTCACCAACGGATTGTTCAAAAGCCAGATACTCGGATTCCCCAAATCCAGGCTCGCAAATCCGCCTTGCTATGAAATATTTCACTTCTTTTTTTTTTTCCTTTTTGGGTCACACCCGGCGATGCTCAGGGGTTACTCCTGGCTTTGCACTCAGGAATTGCTCCTGGCGGTGCTCAGGGGACCATATGGGATGCTGGGAATTGAACCTGTGTTGGCCATGTTGGCTGCGTGCAAGGCAAACGCCCTACCCACTGTGCTATCGCTCCAGCCCCGAAATATTTCACTTCTTGATTTTGGGAGTGTTGGAGGGACCACGCACCTAGCCATATTCAGGGGGTGCTTCTGGCTCTGTGCTCAGGGGACACTCTTGGCCGTGCTCTGAGGAACCGTAAGTGAGGCTATGGAGCTGACTGGGACGGCCACCTCTGGGGGAGTGGCCTGGCCCTGGGACTGTCCCTCCAGCTCCTGGACTATGTCCCTTTTCTCAGCAAATGAGCACCTTCTCTCCTTTTAGGCTTGTGTGCTGGTTTTCGTGGAGGCGTGGGGGGAGGAACTCAGGCCTCACTCGTGAGGCTTGCGTCCGGGACATCCCGAATTCCTCTTTCGTTTGGAATAAGTATCTCGGCCCCGCTCCAGTCTCAGCTCTTCGAGGGAAGTGGCCGAGGTGGAGCTGTACCGAGCCACCGAGAAGCTCAGGAAGTGTAGGAGGGGGCGGCTAGGGCGCTCTGGGCATAGCCCGCGGGGATCAGGTGACCTGGAGTGTCATATTTTTGTCTCGGGGGTCACACCCAGCGGTGCTCAGGGCTTACTCTGGGTTCTGTGCTCAAGAATCACCCCTGGTGGTGCTCAGGGCATCATCTGGGATGCCAGGGATGGAACCCGGGGCGGCCGGGTGCAAGGCAGGTGCCCTCCCCTCTGTGCTGTCACTCTGGGCCCTGGGGGTGTCATCTCACGGGGCCTGGCCACAGCCTGGCAGCATGCCCTCAGTCCCCACGCGGTGCCCCTGGAATTGCTGTGTTGGCTGAAATACACCAGCCCCCATGCCTTGCGGGGCTCCCCCTGCTGGTGGGGTGCAGCTCTGCAGGCGGCCCTCCCACCCCAGAAGGGGGTGGGCGCTGTTCCCCTCTGACCAGGCCAGAAGCGTGGTCTCCTTCCGCGGCTTCGTTCCCACGCCTCTGTGCACGTGTGTGTGTGTGTGTGTGTCCACCACAGGGGCCACATGTCCAGCCAGACCAAGAACGTGGTGAGCGGCGTCCTGTTCGGCACGGGCCTGTGGGTGGCGCTCATCGTCACCATGCGCTACTCCCTGAAGGTGCTGCTCTCCTACCACGGCTGGATGTTCGCCGAGCACGGCAAGATGAGCCGCGCCACCAAGATCTGGATGGTAAGGGCCTGCGCCCGGCCCCGCTCGCCTCTGTGCCCCTGCCGCGGCTCTGGGGACACCAGCAGTCCCCAGCACCCACCCCTGCACGGCCCGGCCTTCCCGTTGCTTCTGTGGCCAGAGTGTGGAACACAAACCCTACCCACCCCTCGGAGCGTAGTTTACGCATGCACGTACATGAGTCTGTGTGAGTGTTTGTGTGAGTGCATGTGTGTGAGTGCATGTGTGTGCACGGGTGTATGTGCACGTGAGTGCGCGAGTATGCCTGAGTGTGTGTGCATGAGTGTTTGTGTGCATGAATGTTTGCATGGATGTATGTGTGTGTTTGTCTGAGTGTGCGTGCGTGTAATTGTGTGTGCATGAGTGTTTCTGTGTGTGCATGAGTGTGAGTACGTGCATAGCTGTATGTGTGCATGAGTGTGTGTGCAGGGGTGTATTTGTGTGTGCGTGAGAGTGTGAGTATGTGCACGAGTGTGTGGATAAGTGTTATTTATGTCTGTACTTGAGAGCGTGTGAGTATGTGCATGAGTGTGTGCACGGGTGTTTGTGTGCATGAGTGTCTGTGCAGAAGTGTATTTGTGTGTGCATGAGCATGTGTGAATGTGTATGTGAGTGTGTGAGTGTGCATGAGTGTGTTTGTGTGTGCATGAGTGTATTTGCATGTGTGCATGAGTGTGTTTGCACGAGTGTGTATTTGCATGTGTGTGCCTGCATGAGAGTGTGTGTGTGTGTGTGCGCGTGCACACGTGCTGCCAGGTGCCGTCCCAGGCTCCACCTCTCTGCACACACACTCCGCCCCTGCGCGGCTGCTCCCAGTTCCGTGCTCAGCACCACACGGCACCCTCCCGGGCCCTCAGCCCAGTGTGCAGTCAGTGACACCGTCCCGTTAGCTGACACCCCAGCTGAGGGTGGGTATCTGGAACTTTCCTCACACACCTGCAGGCTTATCCACATTGGCAGCCTCCCCGGCCCCCGGGCAGCCCCTTCCTAGCCCCGTTTCTCTGAGCCCCTGGTAGGTTCCTGTATTTTGTAATGACTGAGGGGACGGTTGTTACTGTGTCTGAGGGGATGGTTGACTGACGGAACCTGGGGCCCCGCCGCTGCCTCCCGGGCCCTGTGGGAGCTGAGACGGGCCATGCCCGGGCAGTGCGGGTGGTTCTGGCCCGTGGGAGAAGAGTCTTGGGCCACGGGTGTCCACGCCTGGTAACCGCAGAGGCCCGATCCCCACGGGCTTGCTCTGATGGCTTTGGCAAGTCCCGGGCACCTCGTGAAATGCCCTCCGGGCTCCGGCCTCTGGCACGTTGAAGGCTGTCTGGCTGCATCTTGGTGGCTTTTCCCTCTGGCCTGGAGCCGGTGCTCAGGGACTCCTTACACGGTCCAGTCCGACTGGGTCAGCCTTGACTCGGGCTTGGCTTCCAGAACATTCCTCTGGCTTTCCTCAGCCCTGGGGTGGAGGCTGGTTGCAATTCTGCCAAGTGTTGGCTCGCTCCAAGGCCGCGGCCGCCTCGCCCGACCTGCTTCCTGCTGTTGCTCAGGTCCGGCCTTGTGTGCGCCTCAGGTGACAGAGATGACCGGTGTCCCGGGAGGTCCCCACCAGGTTAGCCTGGTCCGCCTGGAGGACAGGCCACCACACCGGAACTTACGTCACTGTGGCCGAGCCGGGGCCCGGGGCAGGCCTGGGAAGGGGGGATGGCTGTCCCCGCGTTGCGGGAGAGAGGACCAGGCTGTGTGCTGAGGCCTGGCCTCAGGCCAGCACTGCAACCCAACCCCCGCTGCCCGGTCGGACCCCATGATGGGGCTGGACATGCTGGCTCTGTTCAGCCTGGGAGGTCAGTGGGGAGGCCTGGGGGACTCCCTGGAGGGGGCCAAGGGCGGAGCTGGGGCAGGGAGAGGCCCGGAGGACACAGTGCAGCCCCCTGATACTTGCGAGGGGGCAGGTGGCAGGCTTAGCCGGGCCCTGGTGTTTGTGGGGGACAGGCGGCTGAGCGGGGTCTGTTTGCAGGCCATGGTGAAGGTGCTGTCGGGCCGCAAGCCCATGCTCTACAGCTTCCAGACGTCGCTGCCACGCCTGCCCGTGCCACCCGTCAAGGACACCGTGAGCCGGGTAAGGTGTCTGGGGCGCGCGCTGTGCTGGCAGGGCCCGGGAACCCTCTCCTTGGGCGCCCGCGCGGCTTGGGGCGTCTTTGTAGTTTCTTCAAGTACAGTAGCTGTTAGTTACGGCCCAGGAGATCGCTCAGAGGGCAGGAACTTCCTTACACGTGGCCGACCCGGGTTCAATCCCCGGCACCCCAGAGGACCCCCAAGAAGTCCCCCTAGAGTGATTCCTGAGTGCAGAGCCAGGAGTAACCTCTGAGCACAGCAGGGTGTGGCCCCAAACGAAACAGATAGTGAAACTAGAGAGTGGCGCCTTCTGGGGGGTTGGTGGGTGGGTCTGTGGGGCTTAGCCGGGTGTGATTTCTTTTTCTTTTTTTTTTGGCTTTTTGGGTCACACCCGGCGATGCACAGGGGTTCCTCCTGGCTCTGCACTCAGGAGTTACTCCTGGCGGTGCTCAGGGGACCCTATGGGATGCTGGGAATCGAACCCGGGTCGGCCGCGAGCAAGGCAAGCGCCCTCCCCGCTATCGCTCCAGCCCTAGCCGGGCGTGATTTCATGGAGGGAGTGCTCGGCAGTTCTTGAGAGCAGCTTTCTCCTTGTCTTTTGTGGTGCTGGGGTCAGAGCTCGGGGTTCCACCGCGGGCACCACCGAGCCCCCCACCCCACATACTTCCTTTTTTTTTTATATTCTCTTTGACCGCCCCCTCCCCCCTTGGGCTGGAGCGATAGCACAGTGGTAGGGGCGTTTGCCTTGTGCGCAGCTGGCCCAGCCAAGCTGGGTTCGATTCCTCCGCCCCTCTTGGAGAGCCCAGCAAGCTACCAAGAGTATCTCGCCCGCACGGCAAAGCCTGGCAAGCTCCCCATGACATATTCGATATGCCAAACAGAGTAACAACAAGTCTCACGATGGAGACATTACTGGGCCCGCTCGAGAAAATCGATGAACAACGGGAGGACAGTGACAGTGACCCCCCCCTCCCCAGCAGTGCTCAGCGGCCTGGGGTGCGCTCCCAGGAGTCACAGGAGGTCCTGGGGTGTGTAGCTGCTGGGAGTGCAGTGCTGGGACTTCCAGGCCAGCCCAGCAGTGCTCGGGGTACTCCTGGCCCAGTGCTCAGGGAACCATGAGGGGCGGGGGCTGCAGCCGGGGCCTCCCGCCCAGGCCAGCATGCAGCCAGCCTGGCCTGTGGACCCTGTCGCTCGGGACCTGACTTACAGCCTCAGCTGGGGGCTTCCCATTGTGCCCCCCGGAGGACTGCTGCATCGTCACTTCCTCCCCAGGAGAGGGGGCACAGTGGCAGGGGCAGAGGGGAACCGGAAGTGGCCCCTGGGGTGCAGAGGGGCAGGGCTGGAGCCACTCACCAAGTGTGGTAACGCCCCCCTGCCCCCCCATCCCCAGTACCTGGAGTCGGTGAGGCCCCTGATGAAGGAGGCCGACTTCAAACGGATGACGGCGCTGGCCGAGGACTTCGCCGTCCACCTGGGGCCCAAGCTGCAGTGGTACCTGAAGCTGAAGTCCTGGTGGGCGACAAATTACGTGAGTCTGGCTTTTCTTTTCTTTTTTTTTTTCCTTTTTGGGTCACACCCGGTGATGCTCAGGGTTCACTCCTGCCTCTGCACTCAGGGATCACTCCTGGTGGTGCTCGGGGGACCCTATGGGATGCTGGGAATCCAACCCAGGTCGGCCGCGTGCAAGGCAAAGGCCCTACCCACTGTGCTATGACTCCAGCCCCCCGAGTCTGGGTTTTCTAGCGCTGCGGGGTTCCGTCCCCAGGACCACCCCGGGACGAGCCACTGGCCACAGCCAGGGCCAAGGGGCTCTGTTGGGAATGTCCTGTCCCATGGGCTGAGAACTTTCCTCCGCCCGGTGAATGAAGAGGGTCGTCTTAGCCGTGGTACTGAAGGTGCCAGCAGTGCTCTGGGCCAACCAGCGGACAGTCTGAAAGTGGCCAGGTGGTCAGTGGCCGTGTCTGGGGGGGGCAGGAGGTGGTCGTGCGTGTGGCGTGCTCTGGTTTTGACCCGGGGTGCAGTTTGTGACGCCTTCTTGGGGACTCTTCCACCCTCGGGTGCGCCTTCACTGCACGCTTCCCCCCAGACACAGCACGGTGGGCCTGGGCCAGGCTGCGGCAGGCGGCGTCCTGCCCGCAGGGGCATCCCTGGAGCCCCTCTCCTTGGCCCATGGTGTTGGGGTGTGCCGTGAGGTGACCCCAGGCACAGGAGGCCGAGACCCATCCGAGGAGCAAGTTCCGGGTGTGTGTTGGCGGGGGCAGGGCGGGGACCCTGCACCCACGAGGCCGGGGCTCAGCTGGTTTGGGGGTCCCGCAGGTGAGCGACTGGTGGGAGGAGTACGTGTACTTGCGTGGCCGGGGGCCACTGATGGTCAACAGCAACTACTACGCCATGGTGAGTGCCCGGCGCTGCCCGCTGGGAGGTGCTGATGGGGGCGGGGCAGCGGGGGGCGGCGGGGGCTCCGTCTGGGGGTGCCTGGTTTCACCCGGTCCTTACCCCTCTGCTTCTGCTTTTTCTCTTTCTCCCTCTCCTTTCTCTCACTGTTTTTTTTTTCTTTTTTCCTTTTCTGTGTTTGGGCTGGAGCAATAGCACAGTGGTAGGGAGTTTGCCTTGCACGCGGCCAACCCGGCCGTCCCAGGTTCGATTCTTCCGTTCCTCTCGGAGAGCCCGGCAAGCTACCGAGAGTATCTCCACCCGCACAGCAAAGCCTGACAAACTCCCTGTGGTGTATTCGATATGCCAGACACAGTAACAACAAGTTTCACAATGGAGACGTTACTGGTGCCCACGTGAGCAAATGGATGAACAACGGGAGGACAGTGCTACAGTGCTATATTTTGTTACTCCGCCCCTCTCGGAGAGCCTGGCAAGCTACCGAGAGTATCTTGCCCACACGGCAAAGTCTGACAAGCTCCCTGTGGCGTATTCGTTATGCCAAACACAGTAACAAGTCTCATAATGGAGACGTTACTGGTGCCCGCTCGAGCAAATCGACGAACAACGGGAGGACAGTGCTACAGTTCTGTATTTGGGCCACACCTGGCCGTGCTCGGGGCTGACTCCTGGCTCTGCACTCAGGGGCCGTGTGGGCGTATGGGGTGCCAGGGATTGAACCCGGGTGGGCCACATACTGTCCTTCCCGCTGTGCTGTGGCTCTGGCCCTTTCCCCCCTCACGCTTCTGGCGCTTCTCTTTAGCCTAAACACCGTGGCCGTGGTGAGGCTCCATCTCGTGCCTGCTGGCATCTCTGCCCGCACCCGGGGGGCCGCCGTTCCTGCTGCTCTGTCCTGGCTGGGCCTCGCACCCATGCGCTCCCCGGCCTCTGCGTCCGGCCCCGGGGAACAGCGAACCTTGGAAGTGCGAGTCCCCCCGGAAGGCGGGGCGCGCTGCCGCCTGGGGTCCCTCTGCAGAGCAGGGTCTGGGTTCCCTCTCGGCCCCCTGCACACCCCCAGGGTGGATGGGGCTTTGCTTTGCCTTCCTGGTCCCTGGGGGGCTCCCGGGGGCCCTCGGTTCTGCTCCTTGAGGGTGCTGCTCTCTCGGGGGCCGAGCGCGACTGGGCGGGGACCGTGGGGATGGCTTGGGGTGGGAGGCGCTGGGGGCCATCTGGGGTGCAGGGGCGTGCCCTGAGCTGCCGACCCCCCTCCCGCCCCAGGACCTGCTCTACATCATCCCCACGCACATCCAGGCCGCACGGGCGGGCAACGCCATCCACGCCATCCTGCTGTACCGGCGTAAGCTGGACCGCGAGGAGATCAAGCCGGTAGGGAGACTGACCGGCCCGTGGGGACCAGCCACGGTGCATCCTGGTGGGCCGCTCCGTGTGCCCCCTCTGAGGGCGTCCAGAGCCTCCAGGCCCGGCCCCCCAGCCCCTCCCCTCCCGTCCTCCGCTGTCCCCTGGGCTTGTGGCATTTTCCAAAACTTGATGCCAGCGGCCCAGGCAAAAAGGCCACTTTCGTGGGTCCGCTCACGCCACGGAGCTTTCCTGAGGGCTAAATCTCCCGACTACCCGAAGTGGCTGAGGGGCTTGGGATGAGTCCTGGAACTCGGAAGGAAAACACGGAGCTGGTTTGGTGCTCCAGGGGAACCAGACCTTGTTCACTGCCAGGGTGTGTGTGTGTATGTGTGTGTGTGTGTATGTGTGTGTGTGTGTGCGTGTGTGTGCGTGTGTGTGTGTGTGTGTGAGTGTGGGTACATCTTTGCGCGCGCGCGCGTGTGTGTGTGTGTGTGCAGGTGCTTGGGACCACCAGGGCTATAACCAGGAAGTGCTGAAGGGCCTCCTCCCCCTTCTCCTTCTCTTTCCTCCCTCTCCTCCTCCCTCCCTCTCTCCCTCATCCCTCCTCCTTCCCTCCCTTTCTTCTCTCTCCTCCTCCCTCCACCCTCCTTCCTCCCTCCCTCCCTGCAGGGGTCCCCTGAGTCCCACTGAAGCCCCAACATCTCTCCCTTAGCGCCTGTGTAAGCCGTTATCCTGTTCCTCTGTGTGTGTGGGGGGGGGTGCGCTGTCCCCCTCTGCCCGGGGGCACATTGCGCTGTCCCCTCTGCCCGAGGCACTGCAGTCTCAGCACTGGAAACATTGTTGTTGTTCCAGATTCTCCTTCTGGGGTCCACCATCCCGCTCTGCTCGGCCCAGTGGGAGCGGATGTTCAACACGTCTCGGATCCCGGGAGAGGAGACAGGTGAGGCCCCAGGCCCCTGGGAGCCCACGGCCAAGCTCACCGCGGGGCCCTCTGTCCCGGAGACCTTTCCCGGGCGGGCGTGTCACTGGGCCCGCAGGTCGCCGGGTCCCTTGGGATGCTCAGTTCCGGCTCACTCCTGGTTCCCCAGCACACCCCAGAGCTCCACGGGCTGAGCTGACCCTGGCACGGATCCTGCGGTCCAGCGCCGCGTAGGTGTGGGGTCCCGGGGCGGGGGTGTCCAGGTGTCTGTCCCTTGTCCCGTGACGTCCTTGGCGTCCTTCTGTCACGTCAAGGCAGTGCGGGCCACGCCCACCCGCTCTGCCCGGCCCTCACGCTGCTGTTGGCATGGTAGCACAGCAGGAAGCGAGCGCAGCCCCCTCACCTCGGGGTCTCTGAGCCCACTGACGCCCCTCGGGGCAGAGGGTGGTCCCTGGGTGACAGACGCTCAGAGAGCTCGGGGGCAGGCCGTGTGCTGTGTGTCGGCCTGGGGACCCTGGCTGGGCCCCTCCACACCTGGGATGCCTCGTGGACGGCAGCACAAGGTCCTGAGGTCACGGGGGCTGTGACAGTGCCCAGAGGTCGTGCCCTCCGGCTCCTGCTTCAGAGACATCTCAGGTGTGGTAGCCAGGAAGGACTGTGGCCTGGCGGTCACGCGTGTGCCCTGCAGGATATGGAGCAGGGGGGCAGGGGGCAGATGGAGACACGGGAGAGAGTGTGTGTCTGTGTGTTGTCTGGTCTCACCCTGACGCGTCCTTCCTGGGTGACTCATCCTGGCGGGTGGGGGTGGTGGAAATGGGCCTGTCTGGGTGTCTCCAGGCTCGGGGGGGCAGGAGGGGGGCAATATTCCTGACCTTTTGGTATTTTTGTAACATTTGGGGGCCACACCCGGCAGTGTTCAAGGGTTCCTCCTGGCTCTGTACTCAGGGATCACTCCTGGCGGTGCTCAGGGGACCCTGTGGGATGCTGGGAAGTGACCCAGGGTCAGCCGCGTGCAAGGCAAGGACCCTCCCTGCTGGACTATTGCTCCAGCACCTATTTTTAATTTTTTTTTAATTTACGGTAATGATTCGATATTCCAAACACAGTAACAAGAAGTCTCACAATGGAGACGTTACTGGTGCCCCCTCGAGCAAATCGATGAACAACGGGAGGACAGTGCTATGGTGTTAGGGTGATGATTAATATTTCTGGTTTGGGGCCACACCTGGTGGTGCTCAGGGGACCTGTTGGTGCCCGGGATGGAACCGGGGTGGGCCAGGGGCAGGGTGGGCGCCTTCACACCACGCTGTCCCTCCCGTCCCCCAACGGACTGGGCAAGTCAATTCTGTAATCGGGACGTGCAAGCCCTCAGTGTTGCCCTTTTCGGGGTTGGTCAGTCTCTTGGGGGTCCCCTGACACCGCGTGGGAGTCTTAGGATGAGTTTTCCTCTTTCTGCCAAGAGCGCTGGGGTCTCTAGGGGAGGGTCCTTAGCAACTCCAGCAGGACTCTCGGTGGTGTAGACGCGCGATTGCTTTTCTGTGCGGGCCCCACACGTCTCCCGTTGTGGTGCGTCTTCCTTTCCTCGTGGCAGCGTTTGTGGTCGGCATTGGGTCTCCCCTGCCCGATGCCTGACGCTCTGCTCTTTCTGACGCTGCTGTGGGCACCATTGTTTCTGGGTTTCCTGGTCAGAGCGTTCCCGTGGCACCAGGGACACAGCCCACAGCGGGTGTTGGTTTGGTGTCAGGTTCCGTTGCTGCCTTGATTCATTCCAGCAGGATTTTTGTGACTTTCTTCCGGTTTTCTAAATAAAGATCTTTTCCTCTGGGAATACACAGTCTGACTTTTTCCTTTCCAATTTGGATGCTTTTTATGTATTTATTTTTAACTTTATTTTCATTTATTTATTTCTTTTTTGCTTTTTTGGGTCACACCCGGCAATGCTCAGAGGAGTTCCTCCTGGGTCTACACTCCAGAATTACTCCTGGTGGTGCTTGGGGGACCATATGGGATGCCGGGGATCGAACCCTGTTTCTTTTTTTTTTTTTTTGCTTTTTGGGGTCACACCCAGCGGATGCTCAGGGGTTACTCCTGGCTCTGCACTCAGGAATCACTCCTGGCGGTGCTCGGGGGACCATATGGGATGCTGGGAATCGAACCCAGGTCGACCATGTGCAAGGCAAACGCCCTACCCGCTGTGCTATCACTCCAGTCCCTTTTTTTAATTTAATTCTTTATTTATTTATTTTTTGACCCACGATGCTTTATTTATTTTTTTTTATATTTATTTATTGAATCACTGTGGGAAAAGTTACAAAAATTTTAGGTCCAAGTCTCAGTTATGCAATGAGCAAATATATTTCCCTTCAACAGCATTCATCTGTTCTTGGTGTTCTTTGGTCAACCTTTTTTATCTCTACAGTGGCCGATTTATCTCTACAGTTTTTTATCTCAACCTTTTTTATCTCTACAGTTGCCACTTTCATTTTGATATTAGAAATAGTCATTTCTGACTTTTCCTTTTTGGAGGGGTGGTGTTCGGGGGCTCACGCTGCAGTGCTCGGGGGATCATATGGTGCCGGGGCCCAAACCCTGAGTGCCCACATGCGCCGCGCGTGCTCCAGCCCCGGGATCCATTTCTCTGGCCCTTGACTTTCTCTTCTCGGGGCGCCGTCTTTCCCAGGAGCAGGCCTCCGCTTTCCCTGCTTTCCTTTCATTGTTCTGACCTGACATTTATCTCCCCCCTAATCGTCTTCTTTTCTCT
Source organism: Sorex fumeus (assembly GCF_029834395.1). Lineage (NCBI taxonomy): Eukaryota > Metazoa > Chordata > Mammalia > Eulipotyphla > Soricidae > Sorex > Sorex fumeus. The sequence continues at coordinate 6,861,256 of NW_026606150.1, read as the reverse complement.
TCCTTTCTTTACTCCTTTTCTTCTTGTTTTGTTTTTTGATTTGGGGGCCAGCACCCGACTCCGCTCAGGGCTGACTCCTGGCTCTGCACTCAGGGGTCACTCCTGCTGGTGCTTGGGGGCCCCTGGGGCGCCGGGGTCTGACCCTGGATGGCTGTGAGCAAGGCCAGTGCTCGGCTCACCGTGCTCGTCTCCCTTGGCTTCTTCCTCCTCGCTCCTTCTCCTTTCTGGGCCCCTGAGCAGGAAAGTCCCCTGTAGGTTTGAGGTTTTTTTTTTTTTTTTTGTCACACCGTTTTCTCTGAATGACACAGTGCTCAGAGGTCATTCCTGGTGTCGAGGGAGCGTGTGCTGCAGGGGGCAGAGTACAGGGCCGTGGCTATTGCTGACCAGGGGTCTGCACGAGCCCGGGATGATGCGTCCAGTGCGCTGCGACGCTGCCCGCCTCCTGCTCCGGCGGCGGCGTCCGTCCGCTCCGTGGCCCGGTTGACGGCGAGCCCCGTCCCGGTCCCCGCGCTGAGGCGCCGCCGTCTCTCCCGCCTGCCTGTCCGCAGACACGCTGCAGCACCTGCGCGACAGCAAACACATCGTGGTGTTCCACCGCGGCCGCTACTTCAAGGTGTGGCTGTACCACGACGGCCGCCTGCTGAAGCCCCGCGAGATCGAGCAGCAGATGCAGAGCATCCTGGACGACCCGTCGGAGCCGCAGCCCGGCGAGAAGAAGCTGGCGGCCCTCACGGCCGGAGAGAGGTGCCCGCCCTGCCACCTGCCCGCGGGTGGCCCCCACTGCGTCTGCACGTGTGTGTGCGTGTGTACGTGTGTGTGTGCACGCACGTGTGTGTCTGTGTGTATGTGGTGTGTATGTGTGTGTGCATGTGTGTACATGCGCACGTGTGTATGCGTGTGCACATGTGCTTGTGTGTATATGTGTGTGCACGTGCATGTGTATGCATGTGTGTACACGTGTGTGCACATGTGTGCACACACGTGTGTATGTGCGTGGTGCATGCATGTGTGTGGATGTACGTGCATGCGTGTGTATGTGTATGTGTGTACGTGCACATGTGCGTGTCGTGTGTGCATGTGTGTATGTGGTGTGTGTGCACGTGTGCACACGCACACGTTTGTGTGTGCACGTGTGCTTGTGTATATGTGTGCACGTGCATGTGTATGTATGTGTGTGCACGTGCGCACGTGTGTGTGTGCACACATGTGTGTATGTGTGTGCATGCATGTGTGTGGACGTGCGTGCATGTGTGTATGTGTATTGTGTATGTGTGTATGCGCGCATGTGCATGTTGTGTGTGCATGTGTGTGTACACATGAGTGTGTATGTGTATGTACGTGTATGTGCACGTGTTGTGTGTGTGTATGTGTGTGTGTACGCATGTGTGTACGTGTAGGCTTGCACATGTGTGTGTGTGTGTGTGTGTGTACGTGTGTGTGTTGGGGCGGGTGGACTCGGACTTGGTGCAGGGGGTGGCCAGGGCCGCCTCTCACAATGCTGGACCCAGCGTTGCCAGGGATTGAGCTCGGGGCTTCACACGTGCGAGGCAAGGGCGCTGCCACTTGGGTGTCTCCTGGGCCTGGCTCACTCTTCCGTGGTCATGGGGCGTGGACATTTGGCCGTGGTACTTGCAGGCTGCGCCATCGGCAGGTCCTCGGCATGTGGGGAGGGGGGAGGCCGGCTGGGCCTGACGTGGCCCCTCCCTGCAGGGTGCCCTGGGCCAAGTGCCGCCAGACCTACTTCGCCCGCGGGAAGAACAAACAGTCTCTGGACGCCGTGGAGAAAGCCGCCTTTTTCGTGACCCTGGACGAGACGGAGCAAGGCTACAAGCAGGAGGACCCGGTCAGCTCCATGGACAGCTATGCCAAGTCGCTCCTGCACGGCCGGTGCTATGACAGGTAGCCGGGCCTTTGTGGGGGCGGGGCTCTGCCTCCCCGTGGCGTCCCTGGGCTGGGGCCATAGTGCATACCTGCCGCAGGCTCCTTCCTCTGGAGCACCTGCAAGCGCCTGGCGTGAGCCCTGTCACTCGAGGCCCTTTGGGTTGGGGTGCTGGGGTCAAACCCGGGCCTGGCAAGTGCGAGCGAGTGCTCCAGAGCCCCGGCCGGGGCTTCCCTCTGGCCCTCTTTGTTTACTTGTTTTTCTGAACCACACCCGGCAGTGCTCAGGCTGACTCCTGGCTCTATGCTCATTCCTGGTGGAGCTCAGGGAGCCATATGGGGTGCCTGGGGCTTGAACCCGGAGCCGGCTGCTTGCAAGGCAAGCGCACTCCCCACGGTGCTCTCTCTCCAGCCCCATTCTTGTGGGATTCGTAGGGCCCCACCCTCCTTTCTCTGCTGGTGGGGCCCCAGACACCAGCGCCTTCTCTCTAAGCTGCCCTGTGTGCCCTATGGTGGCTGCGGGGAGCGCGTTTGCTTTGCAGGCACCTGACCAAGGCACCATTCCTGGCATCTCGCATGGTTCCCCAAGGCTGCCGGGAGGGAGTCCCAACAGAGTCAGGGTCGACCCCTGAGCACCACCAGGTGTGAGCCCCAAACAAGCAGAAGAACCAAAAAAAATGAATTTGGAGGGTCAGAGAGATAGCCCTGTGGGCCCGAGACGGGGAGATCTTAGCACCATGTGTGGCCCCAGCACCGTGGGCTGCACTTCCGGACACCCCCAACCCTACGACCTCAGGTCCTAGCACCAACTGCTGCTCTGCGGGGCTCAGAAGCACTGGGAGTGGCCCCGGGGCCCCCTGAGTGCCATTGGGAGGGTCCCCCCAAAAGGGCCTTTCAGGCCGGGGAGGCATGAGGGGTTGAGCTCAGCTTGGCCTGCCCGGCCGGGCTCCATCCTCACCACCGGAAGCTCCCCGAGTAAATGAGGAAAAAGGAGTCTTGGATCTTCTCTCCCGCCAGCTGTCCCACACTCTCACACAGGCTCATGCACACACACACACACACACACACACACACACACATGCATGCACACGTGCGCACATACTTGTACTCATGTGCACATGTATGCATTCACCCTCACGTGCACGCTCACATTCCCATCCAAACACAGGTTCACACAGACACGCAAACGTTCACGTGCACTCACACACACTCACAGCCACACACACAGACACGCACTTACACACTCACACAGGCTCTCACACGTTCACACATACACACAAGCACAATCTCAGACACACTCAGACATGCACTCACACACATGCACTCACAGTCACGTTCACACACTCAGACACTCACATACTCACACACAGACACAGAACGTGTTGCAGGAGTGAAGCTCTGCCCTTGCATGCCCGCCTCTGTTTGAGACGTGAGTGAAGAGAGAGGGTGTGCTCCGGAACCGCAGGTCCTTCCCTCCCTTCTCCACCCTTCTCCTCCCTTGCTCCCTCCCTCCCTCCCGCCCTCCCGCCCTCCTTTCTCTGCTGGTGGGGCCCCAGACACCAGCGCCATCTCTCTAGGCTGCCCTGTGTGGCCTGTACGTGACCCTGCCCTGCCCCTCCCCGTCCCATCCTGTTCTAGCTCTGGGTCACCGCCCAGCTCTGCAGCCAGCATAAGAAAGGGAATTGGATGGGGCTGGAGTGATGGCACAGTGGATAAGGCGTTTGCCTTGCATGCAACGAACCCAGGTTTGATTCCCAGCATCCCATATGGTCCCCCAAGCAGCCGAGCCAGGAGTAACCCCTGAGCATCGCCGGGTGACCGCAAAAGCAAAAAAAAAAAAAGAAGATAGAAAGAAAGGGAATTGGAGGGACTGGAGCGTTTGCCTTGCACGCGGCCACCCCGGGTTCGATTCCCAGCATCCCGTATGGTCCCCCTGAGCATCGCTGGGTGTGACCCAAAAAGCAAAAAAATAAAAAGGGAATTGGAGTCGAGGTCTTTGTCCCTGGGCGGTGCAGAGTGACTTGCTCAGGGCAAGAGAGATCCCAGCCGTGCTTGAGGGTCAGTCCTGGTGGTGCCCGGGGCCCTTGTGTGCAGGGTCAAACCCGAGGCCCTACAGACAGAGCCTGTGCCCGGCCCCTGCACCCTCTCCCCAGCCCTGGTGCCACCCATGTGAAACGCGCTTAACTTCTGTACGCTTCTGTCTCCCACAGGTGGTTTGACAAGTCATTCACATTCATCGTCTTCAAAAATGGCAAGATGGGCATGAACACCGAGCACTCGTGGGCCGACGCGCCCATCGTGGGCCACCTGTGGGAGGTGAGTCCCGGGGGAGGTGAGTCCTGTGGGAGGTGAGATCTGTGGGAGGCAAGTCCTGTGGGAGGCGAGTCCCGGGTAGGTGAGTCCTGTGGGAGGCGAATCCTGTGGGAGGAGAGTCCCGGGTAGGTGAGTCCTGTGGGAGGTGAGTCCTGGATAGGTGAGTCCTGTGGGAGGTGAGTCCCTGTGGGAGGCGAGTCCTGTGGGAGGAGAGTCCCGGGTAGGTGAGTCCTGTGGGAGGCGAGTCCTGTGGGAGGTGAGTCCTGGATAGGTGAGTCCTGTGGGAGGTGAGTCCCTGTGGGAGGCGAGTCCTGTGGGAGGAGAGTCCCGGGTAGGTGAGTCCTGTGGGAGGCGAGTCCTGTGGGAGGAGAGTCCCGGGTAGGTGAGTCCTGTGGGAGGTGAGTCCTGTGGGAGGAGAGTCCCGGGTAGGTGAGTCCTGTGGGAGGCGAGTCCTGTGGGAGGTGAGTCCCTGTGGGAGGCGAGTCCTGTGGGAGGTGAGTCCTGGATAGGTGAGTCCTGTGGGAGGTGAGTCCCTGTGGGAGGCGAGTCCTGTGGGAGGTGAGTCCTGGGTAGGTGAGTCCTGTGGGAGGCGAGTCCTGTGGGAGGTGAGTCCTGGATAGGTGAGTCCTGTGGGAGGTGAGTCCCTGTGGGAGGCGAGTCCTGTGGGAGGCGAGTCCTGTGGGAGGTGAGTCCTGGATAGGTGAGTCCTGTGGGAGGTGAGTCCCTGTGGGAGGCGAGTCCTGTGGGAGGTGAGTCCTGGGTAGGTGAGTCCTGTGGGAGGCGAGTCCTGGGTAGGTGAGTCCTGTGGGAGGTGAGTCCTGTGGGAGGCGAGTCCTGTGGGAGGCGAGTCCTGGGTAAGTGAGTCCTGTGGGAGGTGAGTCCCTGTGGGAGGCGAGTCCTGTGGGAGGCGAGTCCTGGGTAAGTGAGTCCTGTGGGAGGTGAGTCCTGTGGGAGGTGAGTCCCGTGGGAGGTGAGTCCCATGGGAGGTGAGATCTGTGGGAGGCAAGTCCTGTGGGAGGCGAGTCCTGTGGGAGGTGAGTCCCTGTGGGAGGCGAGTCCTGTGGGAGGTGAGTCCTGGGTAGGTGAGTCCTGTGGGAGGTGAGTCCCTGTGGGAGGTTGAGTCCTGTGGGAGGTGAGTCCCTGCTGTGGTCTGAGTTGTGTGTGGAAGTTGCAACTGTGTGTTTTCCCCGTGCCACCCAATGAGAGTGACGTCAGGTGTCCTGCAGGCGTGCCCCCCCCCCTCCCCCCCCCCCCCCCCCCCCCCCCCCCCCCCCCCCCCCCCCGCCCCAGCAGTGGAGCCTCTTGTCTCGGGTCTGGGGCTTCTTCCCTCGGGTGCGCCCCCTGGTGGCTGGGAGACCAGTTCGTGGCAGCAGGGCCAAGACTTGGGGGCACAACCCCGAATCTGTCTCTCCGTCTCCTGGAGTTTCTTCTTTTTTGCATTGTTGTGGCCGTGACACTCCAGGCTTCAGGGGTCACCAGAGCCACATCTGGTTCTTCAGATTTTTCCACGGGGTCTGGGGGGGGGGGGGCGACTCCCACGTCCTCACTACCCAGAGTTGATCACCCTGGGGCTTGACCCACCAACATTCAAAATCAATGTATTCGTTTGCTTACCTAGTGGGGGGCTGGGCACGGAGCCAGGCCTTCCGCCTCTGACCGTGTGCTCCAGCCCCGGTGCTCACGTGCTCCAGGCCTGGTTTTCCTTTTTTCCAGAATTCTTTCTTCTTGGTGTTGCTTAAAGTGTTTCACGTGTGATATGAAAATATCAGAATGAAATGCTGAACTCTTCTGTCGCGTTCTCACGGAAAGAAATCTCTCCATTCTGGGCTTCTGCCCGGGGCCTTGACCCCAGAGGGTTTTCTCTTGCTCTCGGGAGCTTCTGGCCATGCTGGGCATCTGGTTTTCGTGAGTTTGGGGATCTCGACCCTTCAGGTTGTCAGGTTGTCTGCCCCTGTTGCTTCTGGAATGGACCTCCTGCCAGGACGCACCTCCTCCTGCAGGCAGGATGCCTGGCTTTCTGCAGTGTCACTTCTGGTGGGGGAGAGTCCCTCGCCCGTGCCCCAAAACTGGGTTAGGAACGGGGCTCAGACCACTCAGCGGTGGGTTCTCTTTTTGTTGTTGTTGTTGTTTTTTTGGGCCACACCCGGCAATGCACAGGGGTTCCTCCTGGCTCTGAACTCAGGAATTACTCCTGGCGGTGCTCAGGGGACCATACGGGTTGCTGGAAATCGAACCCGGCTCGGCCGCGGGCAAGGCAAATGCCCTACCTGCTGTGCTATCACTCCAGCCCCAGCGGTGGGTTCTTTGTCCTGATTTTTCTTCTTGTTTGGTTTTGGGCCACACCCGGCAGTGCTCAGGAGTACCTGGCTCTGCGCTCAGGGATCACTCCCAGTGGGCTCGGGATATGGGGGTGCTGGAGACGGGACCCACTGTTTCTGCTGTGCTGTTGTTCCGGCCTGTCCTCTTGCTAAGGTCTTGGTAAAACTGCCCGGGGAGGTTTTCCAGGTGGAGAAAGTCCCGGAGGAGAAGTCAGAGGTCCAGCCGGGAAGGAGCCGTGGCCCGGCCTCTCCCCTGGCCCAGAGCAGCCGCTGCCCCCAGGGCTCCTTCTCACAGGCGCCGACAAAGGTGCCGCTTGCAGCTGATAAGCGGGGCCGGGTCAAGCTCCCTCGGCGTTTCTGCATGACGCAGCCCCGGCCGTGCAGAGCGGCAGGCCCGGCTTGCCCTGCCCTGTCCCGGGTGCTCTCGAGTCAGTGGACCCGCCCTGAGCCACTGGCGGGCACGGGCAGGCGCCTGCCCAGGAGCGGGCCCTGCTTGGGTGGTTCCAGCTTCTCAGGCCGAGGCGGGATGAGGTGCGGCCCCACGAGGGTGACCATTGGCAGTGCCCTGGGGTCACTCTTCCCGCCCACTGGCACCAGGGCCCAGACAGGAGCACCCCCCCACCCCTGCCCCGCACGGTGGGGGAGGGCGGGGCTGCTGTCTCTGAGGTCATGGGCAAGTTCAAAGAGATGCTGCCTCCTGGTCCTCCCCCCAACCTCCCTGCCTCCTCACCATCTGCCCTTGCGTACCTTTCACCTTCCCCACGGAAATGAAATCCTGACTCGGTCTGAATGTGTGTGAATGTGTGTGATGTGAATATGAGTGTAATGTGTGTGTGTGTGTGAATGTCTATGTGTGTGAATGTGTGTGACGTGAAGATGAGTGTGAATGTGTGTATGTGTGTGCATGTGTGTTTGTGTGTCTGAATGTATATGTTTGTATATGTATGTGATTGTGTGAATGTGTGTGGTGTGAACATGAGTGTGAATGTGTGTCTATGTGTGTGAATGTGTGTGAATGTGTATGTTTGTATATGAATATGAATGTGTGATGTGAATATGAGTGTGAATGTGTGTGTGAATGTGTGTGATGTGAATATGAGTACGTGTGTGTGTATGTGTGTGCATGTGTGTTTGTGTATCTGAATGTATATGTTTGTATATGTATGTGATTGTGTGAATGTGTGTGGTATGAACATGAGTGTGAATGTGTGTATATGTGTGTGAATGTGTGTGATGTGAATATGAGTGTAATGTGTGTGTGTGAGTGTCTATGTGTGTGAATGTCTATGTGTGTGAATGTGTGTGACGTGAAGATGAGTGTGAATGTGTGTATGTGTGTGCATGTGTGTTTGTGTGTCTGAATGTATATGTTTGTATATGTATGTGATTGTGTGAATGTGTGTGGTGTGAACATGAGTGTGAATGTGTGTGAATGTGTATGTTTGTATATGAATATGAATGTGTGATGTGAATATGAGTGTGAATGTGTGTAGGCATGTGTGAATGTGTGTGATGTGAATATGAGTACGTGTGTGTATATATGTGTATGTATGTGTGAATGTGTGTGTGAATGTGTATATGTGTGTGAATGTGCGTATATGTGTGTCAATGTACATGTTTGTATCTGTATGTGAAGGTGTGAATGTTTGTATGTGTGTGTGAATGTGTGTTTGTGTGTGTATGTGTGTCTGAATGTATATGTTTGTATATGTATGTGAATGTGTGAATGTGTGATGTGAATGAGTGTGAATGTGGGTATGTGTGTGTGAATGTGTGCGATGTGAATATGAGTGTGAATGTGTGTATATGTGTGTGTGAATCTGCGTGTGTGTGAATGTGTGTATGTGTGTGACTGTGTGTGTGTGTTTCCCTTTGGGGGCTTGTAACTCTCATGCCATCCCCTGTAGCCTCTGAGTGCCTCCTGGGGGTCGGGGTGGTACTTAGCCAGTGCCCCTGCGGCCCCCAGCACTGTTAATCCCGGTTTCATTGCCCTCTGAAGCCCCCCCAGCCCTGGTGGCCACTTCTGCTTCCTCCCTTGGGCCCGTGTGAGGGAACCCCGGGTCCCCTCGGGGCTTCTCTGGCCTCCCTCCCTGCTTCCTTCCATCCCTTCGTCCACGTTTTGTTTGCTGGCTCATCTCGGGGGGCACTGACAGGCGCCCCCTTCACTGCCCTTCAGCGGAGAGTGGGCAGGAATGGCGGGACTCAGCGCCACGTGAACTCGGGGGTCAGGGCCAGAGTGCTGCCTGGTGGGGTTCAGTGCTGGGACGCATGGTCAGTGCTGAACAGAGAGGCATCGGGTGGACCCCAGTGAGGAGAGAACCCCCCTGCCCAGCCCTCGATCCTGCTGTCCTGGGCGTGGGAATGGGAATTAGCAGACGGACCCAGGCACACAGTGGGACTCAAGGCTCCCTCAGATGCTCTGGGCGGGCGTTAAACCCGGGGGGTTCTGCGGACCAAACCTGGACCCTTGGGGCTGGAGCGATAGCACGGCAGGCAGGGCGTTTGCCTTGCGCGCGGCCGACCCGGGTTCGATCCCGGTATCCCATATGATCCCCTGAGCACCACCAGGAGTAATTCCTGAGTGCAGAGCCAGGAGGAATCCCTGTGCATCTCCAGGTATGACCCAAAAAGAAAAAAAAAAACACAAAAACTGGGCCCTGGACCCCAAGGCTCCACCCTGACCATTAGTCTCTGGGGGACTGAGGTTCCGGGGTGAGAGAGAGGCTGGTGTGCGCTGACATCCTTGTGTGGGGGGACTCAGTAGTGCTGATGGGCCCTGGGTGCTCCTGGCTGTGCTTGTCTCTACACGACCATGTTTGGGCTGGTGCTGAGGTGTGGCCCGGGCCCCTTGGTGTTGGGGGCCGAAAACAGGCGATCCCGGGGCTCAGACTTGGGCCCCGTCGCCCGGAGGCTCCTGCGACGTTTCTCTCTGTCTCCGCAGTACGTCATGTCCACGGACTGCTTCCAGCTGGGGTACACGGAGGACGGGCACTGCAAAGGCCACGTCAACCCGAGCCTCCCACAGCCCACGCGGCTGCAGTGGGACATCCCGGAGGAGGTGAGCCGAGGGGCGGGGGCTGGCGTTGTTTCTGCTCCCTGGGAAACGCACGCCGCCGTCCTGGCGAGACTTTCCGCTCAGAATGGGAAAAGGGCCGGAGCGAGAGCACCGTTGGGAGGGCACTGCCTGGCACGCCTGGCATGCAGCCAGGCTAGCCTCGATCTGTGGCATCCCCTGAGGTCCCCTGAGCCCACCAGGAGTGACTCCTGAGCCCGAGCACTGCTGGGTGTGACCCCTATCAGAAAAGAAAAGAAAGGGACTGCAGAGATAGCACAGCGGGTAGGGCATTTGCCTTGCACACGGCCGACCCGGGTTCGATTCCCAGCATCCCATATGGTCCCCTGAGCACCGCCAGGAGTAAACTCCTGAGTGCAGAGCCAGGAGGAACCCCTGTGCATCACCCAGTGTGACCCAAAAAGCAAAAAAAAAAAACCAAACAGAGGGGCCCAGGAGGGGACGCTGTGGTCAGTCTCTTGGTCACCCCCGTCCACCCACCTCACAAAACCCCTCGTGCTGGTAGGGTCCCCCCCAGAAGCTGGGAGCCCCCGAGACCTCTCGCGTTCCTTCCACTCACAGCCCCCACGGCCCTTCCGGGGACTGGGCCCCCCCCATGGCTGTCCCTGGCGGCTCCTGTTCAGCCCGGGGAGGGTGTCGTGGGGGGTTGCCCTGATGTCAGCATCCTTCTTGGAGTGGTCGTTAGTAAAGACCCCTCTGTCCCTTTCTCAGTGCCAAGAAGTCATCGAGACAGCCCTGAGCAGCGCCACCGTGCTGGCCAACGACGTGGACTTCCACTCGTTCCCCTTCGACGCCTTCGGGAAGGGCCTCATCAAGAAGTGCCGGACCAGCCCCGACGCCTTCGTGCAGCTGGCCCTCCAGCTGGCGCACTACAAGGTGGGCAGGGCAGAAGAGCTGGCTTTCCCGGGAGTGGCAGCAGAGTGGCCCCTTGGGGGGTCCCTCACGGGGAGTGGGCATCCCCCTACCTGTGGCACGTCTCAGCATCCGCACACAGGAACACGGAGGGCGGAGGACCACTCTGGCTCTTGGTCTCTCTCTCTCTCTCTCTCTCTCTCTCTCTCTCTCTCTCTTGCTCTCTCTCTCTCTTGCTCTCTCTCTCTCTCATGCTTTTTGGGTCACACCCAGCAATGCTCCGGGGTTACTCCTGCTCTGCACTCAGGAATCACTCCTGGCGGTGCTCAGAGGACCCGATGGGATGCCGGGGACCGAACCCGGGTCGGCTACGTGTGAGGCAAACGCCCTCCCTACTGTGCCATCACTCCGGCCCTCTTGGCATCTCTTTCACAAGAAGGGGTCTCCCAGTCCCTGGGAGGGCTCCGGACAGGAGGGTCCCCCAGGCCCCGTCTCCTCTCTCGGCCCCTTCACGGTGTGGCGGGTGGTGTCATCGTTGTAAAAAGTCACCCAGGGACGTGTGTGTCCGTCCCATCGTGGGGCAGGGGTTGAGGACGCTGTGCTAGAAACAGCTGCCGGGCGGGACAGTGGTGCCAGCCAAGAGGGGGTTCCCAGAGAGATGCCCTGGGCAGCGACTGTTCATCAAAGCCTCGGCAGGCCTGGGGGCCGCTGAGTGCCCCCACCCAGAGCCCTCTGTGTCACGGAGCCAAACCCGGGGCCGCTCGCACGGGCCAGCCACTGCTCCCTCAGCCTGAGGCGCGTCCGTGGGCCATGGAGCTCCTTCCCCAGAATGCACTGTCATGACTAAGAGCCTGGGGAGCCCTGGAGAGGGTGAACAGGGGGCTCAAAGGCATCCCCATGATTGCTGAAGCAATCCTCCAGGCAGTCTGCACAAAGCGGGTTGAGCTCTGCAATAATTTTTTTTTTTTTTTGCTTTTTGGGTCACACCTGGCAATGCACAGGGGTTACTCCTGGCTCTGCACTCAGGAGTTACTCCTGGCGGTGCTCAGGGGACCCTATGGGATGCTGGGAATCGAACCCGGGTCGGCCGCGTGCAAGGCAAACGCCCTACCTATCGCTCCAGCCCCTCTGCAAGAATTTTTGAACGCTAAACATTTGTGACCCTTTGGTGACGTCTGTGGACACTTTTATAAGACAGTTGATGAGTAGGAAGCAAATATGGGCTGGGGGTGGGGTGGGGCGGTGAGCAAGGTCCTCACCTCACACGCGGATGACCCGGGCTCCATCCTCTGTACCACTCGGCCTTGCCAGAGTGATCCCTTGAGCATGGAGCTGGGAGTAAGCTCTGAGCACCTCTGGGTGGGGCCCCCAAGCAAACAAAACCCACAATTAATTCTGGTTCCACTCCTGGGCATCTGTCCGGGAGCACAGAGACACCAGCCTAACGGCTTCTCGCCGCATGGTGCTCACTCAGAGTGTCCAAGGACGGCGAGTGGACACAGAGGTCGTGGCCTGCCTGTATGCTGGAGTACTTCCCAGCTACCAGGAGGGGGGACGTTTCATCACCTGCTACCCTTTGCCAGGGTGCTTCAGGGTTAGGGGGCTGAGTCAGGGGGAAGGGCCGGTGCTGGGGGCCTGCGTCTTTGGGGCAAGTAAGGAACAAAGCCAAGGAATTGGGACGGGGCTATGACGGCCCCTCCTGGGACACTGTGTGCAGAGAGGAGGTCAGTGCGCGAGGAGCAGAGAGCAGCAGGGTAGACCAGAAGCAGGGACCGCAGTGGAAGGTCTGGGCCCTTCTGTTGCTGGGGACAGAGCAGTGACCCTCCTCCCGGCCATCGCTAAGCAGTTTCCCATCCGTTGCCGTCGTCGCAAAGACCAGCAGGGGGCGCCGTCTCACGATCTGCCGACACCCGATGACGGATGTGTGTTCCCAAAGAGGGACCGCGGCCTCCCACCGTGTCCCTGCTCCTTCGTGGCTGTTGGATAACCAGTGGCCAGAGCACAGTGCTTGGCCGTACCTGGCCCCAGAAGGTGGGTGCTGCCTGGGTCCCACGGGTGGCCCAGTGCTGGTGGAATTGTTGGTTTCAGCTACCGAAGAGGCCTGTCCCCAGAGACACCACATGGTTGCAAACCTCTGCCCATCGGGACCAGTGTCTCGGGCCTGTTGATGGTGGTGCTCACAGCACCCCGGGCCTGGCAGGTGCTGCTGGGAAGTTGTTTTCTGTCTCCATTTTTTGTTACTTGGGGGGGGGGGGGCAGAGCGATAGTAAGGTGGGGAGGGCGTTTCCAGATCAATAGTACAACGGGGGGGCTGGAGCAATAGCACAGCGGGTAGGGCGTTTGCCTTGCACGCAGCCAACATGACTGACACAGGTTCGATTCCCAGCACCCCCTATGGTCCCCTGAGCACCGCCAGGAGCAATTCCTGAGTGCATGAGCCAGGAGGAACCCCTGAGCATCGCCGGGTGTGACCCAAAAAGAAAAAAAAATAGTACAACAGGGAGGGCATTTCCGGAGTGACAGCACAGTGAGGAGGGCATTTGCCTTGCACACGGCTGACCCAGGTTTGATCCCCGATGACCATAGGGTCCCCCGAGCATCGCCAGGAGTAATTCTTGAATGCAGAGCCAGGAGGAACCTCTGTGCATCTCTGGCAATGACCCCAAAAGTGCCAAAAGGAAAACAAACTACCTTTGTCTCTTTGGGGCTTTTCCGAACCTTCCACCCTGCTGCCAGTGCTCCGGGCTACTCCTGGCAAGGGGCCTGGGGCTGCTTCTTGCAGTTTGGTGCCAGAGGTCACACCCAGGCCTCCAGTGTGTGACACCCGTCCACGGGCCCTTTGAGCCGTCTCTCTGCACCTTATTTCTTTCTTTCTTTTGCTTTTTGGGTCACATCCGGCGATGCACAGGGGTTACTCCTGGCTCTACACTCAGAAATTACCCCTGGCAGTGCTCAGGGGACCAAATGGGATGCTGGGAATCGAACCCGGGTTGGCCACGTGCAAGGCAAACGCCCAACCCGCTGTGCTATCACTCCAGCCCTGCCCCTTCTTTCTTAAGGAATCAAGGTGCTTTTTCAAAGTTCAGGGTGACTCCCTCTTGTATCTCTTCATACTTGAGTCTAGTCTTGGTCCTCTGAGGGAAACCACCAGAATTTCATCATTGGCCACTACACCACACCAATTTTTCACTCGACCTCTTAAACATGGCGTTGGGGCCAGGAATGAGGCTTAGCCACAGAGCACGTATGTCCCATATATGAAGGCCTGGATTGGCGCCATGGAGCAGGATTGATTAAAGGGAGCTTTTTTTTAAAATTTTTTTTTGTAATGATACTTTTTTTTATCATTTTGTAATTTTTTTTATCATTATGTAATGATACTTTTTTTTAGTTTTATTTATTTAATTTTTTAAATTCTATTGCATCACCGTGAGAAAGTTACAAGCTTTTATGTTTGGGTTACAATCGCACAATGATCAAACACCCATCCCTCCACCAGTGCACATCCCCCAACACCAATCTCCCTGGTATACCCCCCCCCTTTCCCACCCTCCCCCTGCCTCCATGGCAGACAATATTCCCCATACTCTCTCTCTCCTTTGGGGCATTATGGTTTGCAATACAGACACTGAGAGGTCATCATGTTTGGTCCATTATCTACTTTCGGCACACATCTCCCATCCTGACCGGTTCCTCAGGCCATCGTTTTCGTAGTGATCCCTTTTCTATTCCAGCTGCCTTCTCCCCTCTGCTCATGAGGCAGGCTTCCAGCTATGAGGCAATCCTCCTGGCCCTTGTATCTACTGTCCTTGGGTGTCAGCCTCATGTTATGTTATTCTAGACTCCACAAACGAGTGCAGTCCTTCTATGTCTGTCTGAAGAGAGCTATTAAGACTATTAAGACTACATCAGGCAGACTGGAGCCATAGTACAGCGAGGAGGGCACTTCTCCTGTGCCCAGCCGACCTGACCTCGGTCCCCAGTATCCCTTGTGGTCCCTTGAGTGTCACCAGGAGTGATCCCTGAGCATAAAGCCAGGAGTAACCCCTGAGCATCTTTGGGTGTGTGGGGGGCGAGGGGGGAAGGGAGGCTACTTCAGGGGTGGGCTGGAGAGATCAGCAGTGGGTCAGGCACTTGCCTTGCATGTGACTGACCAGGTTTGACACTCAGCCACCCAGATGGTCCCTGAGCCCTGCCAGGAGTGGTCGCTGAGCACTGTTGAGTGTGCCCCACCCCTCAAAAAAAAAAAAGAATCTATCTGGAGGTGGGGAGGCAGAGAGTTAGTCTAGGTCTTACAGCAGTGGTTTGCAGCGCTGACCCAGGGCAGTTCCTGGCACCACATAGGGACCCCCGGGAACTGTTGATAGTGGCCCCGAATAAACCAAGATGAATCAAGAGCACCTGGGCTCATTCTGGGTCCTGATTGGCACCCTGGGCAGCCCCTGCAGGTCCGCACTGCCCGCTAGAAGCCGTCCCGGGCTCCGATTCAGCCCAGAGGTACTGTGTGCTTCTGGGGGGCTGCTTCTGGTAGTTGGCCCTCGAGCTCCTGGGGGGATACAGGGGCTCCTCATCACATGATGGTGGGGACATGTGGAGGGAAACTCACAGGCCATGGGCCCCATCCACGCATGTGTCCGTGGTGTTGCCATGTGGGCTGCGAGGGTCTGGGGTCGCCCCGGAGCCCCGCGTGCAGATGTGGGCAGTGGCCCTGTCCCCTCGGTCCTGCCGGGGCTTTCTGGGTGTTCTGGTGGTGAAATAGCTCCATGGGTCCATTCAGAGGCTCAGCCAGCGGTTCCGCCCGTTTCCAAGTACTCTTGGAAATTCAGTAATGCCAGTTATGATCCAAGTTACTGCCCCGTCCCCCAAGTACAGGGACAAAGTACCCGCAGCACTGAACTGTGTGGAGCTCAACTGGTTCCGTGCCCCAGGACTCCTGCCCGCTCCTGAGAGAGCCCCGATGTGTCTGCTGAACCTGACAGCTCCCACTGGGCGTGGACAGTGTCCTCTGGGCGTGGACGGCTCCCACTGCCCCATATGAGAGTCGGAGCTGCCTGTGTCTGTCTGCGCATCACCCGTCAGAATGTTTGCTGGTTCCTGTGGATGGAACCCGAGGCCCCACGTGCTTTGATGCGCCCCAGACCATTCAGCCAGCCAGCCAGTCCCCGGTGGCTCTGTGAGGGCAGAGATGCCACCTGTCTCACTTGCCCACGTGACCCCGGGGGGAGGAGCACGCGAGCTACAGAGGAACAGGCACCCCCAAAGGTGCAGCACCTGGTGGCTTAGGGGTGGCCGTCTCGTGTGTCTGGTTGCTGCCACCTGCCTCTCTCTCTCTCTCTCTCTCTCTCTCTTTTTCTCTTTCTCGCTCCTCCTCCCCCTCTCCCTCCCTCCATCCAACCCTGTCCTTCCCTCCATCCCTCCCCCTTCCCCTCCCTCCAACCCTCCCTCCCTCCCTCCCTCTCTCCCTCCCTCTCTCCAACCCTTTCTCCCTCCCTCCCTCTCTCCATCCCTCTCTCCCTCCCTCCCGTCTGTCCCCTGCCCTCTGTGGCCTGGCCCTCAGCCTCTGTCTCTGTCTCTGGTTCTGCTCCTTAGATACGGGCCATGTGCTGGCAACGGCGGCGGCTTGTGGCAGGTTAAGTGAGGCTGCAGGTGTGGCCCCAGCTTGCACAGAGGGGTTTGTGCATGGGGGGCGGGGTATCCGAGTGGGGGGCGGCGTGCATGGCCCTGCTGACCACTCGCACGGTGATTAAGGTTTGGCGTGGACGAGCTGCATCCTGGACCCCCACTTAACCTCTGTGGAATGACTAAAACGCCCAGGGATTTCCCACCCCGGGTCCCCTCCCGCTGCTCCCTCTCCTCCCAGCTCCAGAAGGAACTTGAGGGTTAGACTCTTCTTGGCCTTGGCCTTGAGCATCATAGAACAGTGGTCCGTTTGCTCTTCCACCTCCTGGGCTATTAGGCTGGGGACGGATCAAACCGGGCCGCCCCTACCCTTGGAGCTTCCTCCCTAGCCCGGAATGGGTGTTCGGTGACAGTCTGGGCCTCCTACCCCAGAATAGAATTGGGGCGGGCTTGGACCTCATCTGAGGGGGACCGAGCACTTGGGGTCAGGATAAGGGGGTGCTGTGAGTGGGGGTGTTCTCAGGCCACCAGTGGGGATTTTCAGCGTGCCAGAGGGAGTGACTGGTGACCACTGTCCACTATCATAGCCCACCTGGGGGTACTCCACTCCCCCAACTTCTCAGATGCACCTTGTTCCTGGGTTTCTCTGTCACCCGTGGTCACTGGGGCCGGTGCCAGGCACCCAGTAGCCCCGGATGTCCTGAGGGATGTTGTCTGCCTCACAAACTGCCCCTTGCCGCCTCGGGCCCCACCTCTGTCCCTGGAGTGATGGGGGGGCATGCAGGACAGGAAGAGGCCCCTGGGAACGAACGCAGCGCGCCCTTGCTAACCCCTGGGTCCCCGCCTGCCACACCCCTGCCCCAGCAGAGCCGGGCGGTGACTCAAGAGCTGGCGGGGCCGCACCCCGGTGCCCGGCGATGGGGCCAGCCTGCCGGGTACTGACACCCCCTGCCCCCCCCAGGACATGGGCAAGTTCTGCCTGACCTACGAGGCGTCCATGACGCGGCTCTTCCGAGAGGGGCGGACGGAGACCGTGCGCTCCTGCACCAGCGAGTCCTGCGCCTTCGTGCTGGCCATGATGGACCCTGCCAAGACGGTAATTGGGCCCCAGGCCCCCTCTCCCGTCTCCCGGGACCCCCAGCCCCTTCTCCTGAGCCCCACTTCACTTCTCCCTGGGGCCCCGCCCCTTCTCCCGAGGCTCCGCCCCTCACGCAACACCAACTCCTAGAGGCCCCGCCCCTTCCACGAAGCCCCGCCCCTCGCGCAACGCCCCTCCCAGAGTCCCCACCCCTTCTCCCGAGGCCCCGCTCCTCATGCAACACCCCCTCCCAGAGGCCCCGCCCCTTTCTACCAGGGCCGCAACCCCCCAGCCCCTTCTCCTGACCCCCTCTCCATTTCTCCCTGGGCCCCGCCCCTTCTCCTGAGGCCCCGCCCATCATACAATGCCCCACTCCCAGAGGTCCCACCCCTTCTCCTGAGGCCCCGCCCCTCACACAATGCCCCACTCCTAGAGTCCCCGCCCCTTCTCCTGAGGCCCCGCCCCTCACACAATGCCCCACTCCCAGAGGCCCCGCCCCCCTCTACCAGAGGCCCACACCTTTCCCCCGCCCCGCCCCTTCTGTTTCAGCCCACCTGCCCCGCCCCTTCTGGCCCCGCCCCTTCCTCCAGGGCCCCGCCCCTTCTCCCGGCCCCGCCCCTTCTGGGCCCCACCCCTTCTGTCCCGCCTCCTTCACCTGGGGTCCCGCCCCCTTTTGCCCCCTCCTTCTCTCCGGACCCCACCCCTTCTACCCCCTCCTTCTCAGGGCCCCGCCCTTGGCTCCTCCTCCCTTCCTCCCTCTGCTCACAAGTGCGGATGAGGGGGCCTTCCCAGCAGGGGGACCGAACCCCAGCAGGCAGCCGCAGCACGGGGCATTGAGCAGGGTTCTGGGTGTGGGGATGGGGCTTGTGGGTGCAGGGAGTCACTTCAGAGCAGATTCTGGCCCCCACACCCTGCCTGGGAGCCCTGGAGCCCAGCTGAGGGATATCCTCAGGTGACTGTCAGGTCATAGCAAAGAGAGAGACCAGGAGAGCAGTGACCCGCCCTGAGGTGGGGTCAGACCACGGCCATTGAAAGGATCAGTCAGGGAATGGTTTGACGTGGCTCGTCCGGAACGTTTGCATTCATGAGCAAGCGTCATTTTTTCGTGCTGGGGTCGGAACCCAAGGCCACCTGTGTGCAACCCTGTGCTCAGGACCCTCCTCTGTCAGCATCACCACTGGCTCCCCCCCTTTTCTTTTGTTTTTTTGTTTGTTTGTTTGTTTGTGGGCCACACCCGTGATGCTCATGGGGTTACTCCTGGCTCTGAGTTCAAGAATTATTACTGGCAGGGCTCCAGGAACCATATGGGATGCCGGGAATTGACCTGTGTCAGCTGCATAGAAGGCAGACACCTTCCCTGCTGGGCTGTCACTCCAGCCCAAAGGCCCACCTTGCGTTCTCAGACATAAGGGTGTGGCCATTGGGGTCCACTCAGAGCCTGCCCAGCAATCCCAGCTCAGCCGACTGAGGCATGTGGGGGGCTGGGGATGTTGAGTCACTGGGGATAGGATCAGAGACGCAGCTGAAAATGGGGGGCTGGTGCCCCACTCATTCGTGTGCAACCAAGGCCCAGCTATGCCCCGGGCTGTCAGAGATGGTCTTGAGGGACCCGTGTGCACTGCAAGCTGTTGCTGAAGCCCCGTCAGAGCCGCTCCTGAAGGGAATCGGGGGTCAGTGCCTCACAGTGGGCCCCAGGGCTGTGTCCCCTCGTGCCGTGACTCAGCCCGACCAGGCCATTGCTGAGACCGTGCAGGCCATGTGGAGGAGGCGTTTCCTGCCTGCAGATGGGACCCCAGCTCTGGCTCCCCCCTCCCGACAGCCTCCTTGCTCCCCACCTGCGGCAGGGCCAGTGGGGCTTCCGCTCAGGCCTCCTGGTGACGGTCCTGTCGCCCGTCCCAGAGTCGCCCTCCACCTTCCCCCAAAGGGCCTCTTTGCCTGGCCACGGCTGACCCGCCTGTCATTTAGCTTGAGCAGAGGCGCTGCCTGTTCAAACTGGCCTCCGAGAAGCACCAGCTGCTCTACCGCCTGGCCATGACCGGCTCCGGGATTGACCGCCACCTCTTCTGCCTCTACGTCGTGTCCAAGTATCTGGCCGTCGAGTCCCCTTTCCTCAAGGAGGTGAGCCGCCCCTCCTTTGGGGCTCCCCCCCCGCCCCATTCCGAGAGTCCAGTGAAAAGCAGGTGTTGGGCAGCCCCACCCCCCACCCTGCCGGGCCCCCCGTGGTGCTCTCACTGGACAGTGCTCATTTGCACACCTCCGGATCGGCTGGCTACCAGACTTGAGCTAATACAACCCAGCACTCACCAGCGCTGAGCACGGCAGACAACCCTGGGGGTCCTGCGGAGCCGGGGAGCAGACCCAGCCCCTACCCCGCGACCCCCGTATTCAGACCATGTGCTCCAGCTACTTCCTGCCTCCTGGCCGTCTTGGTTTTGTTTTGGGAACCACACCAGGCGGTGCTCAGGGCATACTCCCGACTCTGTGCCCAGGGGTCACTCCTGGCAGGCTCAGGGGTGGAGCGGGGTGTCATACGGGGTGCAGGGGATGGAGCCCGGGTCAGCTGTGTGCGTGGCAAGCACCCTGCCCTCTGTCCTCTCTCTCCAGCTCTGACTTTGTCTTTCCTACAGTTTGGTGGGGGTGGTGTTGGGGGGTCGAGGGGGTCGTGCTTGCTTGTTGCTGGCCGGGGCTCGAACTCAGAGATGTGGCTGGTTCCAGGGCTGGACCCAGGGGCCTCACACATGCAGTTGGGCCACAAAGCCACACCGGAAACTGACCAGATCTCAGTTTCCAAGTCTGGCCTCCAGGGACCTGCCGCTCAGGCAGCTTCCGGGGTGGGGAGCCTGAAGAAGTGTTTGGGGTCAGGGGATGTTGACCTCCACCTGTTCCACCCTGTGGAGCCCGCGGGTGGTGGTGGACCCATGCCCGGGCCGAGCAGACAGAGAGGATGCCGGGGACCCTCTCATGGGGCCATTTCTCATGTCCCTCACCAGGTTCTGTCGGAGCCGTGGAGACTGTCCACCAGCCAGACGCCACAGCAGCAGGTGGAGCTGTTCGACTTGGAAAATAACCCGGAATACGTGTCCAGCGGAGGGGGCTTCGGGCCTGTGAGTGACCGTGCCCGTGTGCTCAGGGCTGCCGCTGGGCCCCCATTACCGAGCACCCAACGTTTGCTGTCTTGTTGGCGCCCGCCCTAACCAAAGGCATTCCTGGGGGCCAGGGGACCCCCCCAGAGGCACGAGCACAGACTTCCTTGTTGAGGCGGGGCTCGAGCCCCCGCACTGCTGGGAGCGACCCCCAGCCCCAGGGAGCACTGTGGGGTGTGAGGGGCATCCTGGGGCTGGAACGACAGGACAGCGGGGAGAGCGTTTTTGCCTTGCACGTGGCCACCCGGGTTCGATCCCCGCCATCCCGTATGACCCTTCAAGCACCGCCTGAGGGCAGAGCCAGGAGTCAGCCCTGAGCATCCCTGGGTGTTACCCAAAACTAAAACAAAAGAAAGGAAAAATGAGAGAGAGGCGTTCCTGCTGATGGCTGCAAGAGGCTGGGGCCGTGCCCACCCCTCTCCCGCCTCTCCTGTGCTTGTCCCCCCCCTTTTCTCCTCAGTCCTGGATTTTTTTTTTCCTTTTTGGGTCATACCCGGCGATGCACAGGGGTTACTCCTGGCTCTGCACTCAGGAATGACTCCTGGTAGTGCTCAGGGGACCATATGGGATGCTGGGAATCGAACCTGGGTCAGCTGCATGCAAGGCACAGGCCCCAGGCTGCTAGGAATGCCCCCTGAACCCTGGGCTGATTGTCGGGTTTGTCGGCAGGTTGCAGACGACGGTTACGGGGTGTCCTACATTCTTGTGGGCGAGAACCTCATCAACTTCCACATCTCTTCCAAGTTCTCCTGCCCAGAGACGGTAAGCCCAACCCTGTTCATCTCAGATCTCATCTTTCTTTTTTGCGGGGGAGGGGAGGGCACACATCCTTGTTCCCTGAGAATTTCAGAATTCCATCCATGGCTGAGAACGCGTGTCTGGCGGGAAGCGATGGTTTCCTCCCGTAGTTCCTGAGCGTGGGGTCACTCGGACTCTGTGACGTTGGGTGGGGACAGGGGTGCTGGGATGAGAGTGCAGGGCACGAGGCAGGGGGCTCCAGTGCCCCTAGCCCAGCACCCCAGCCCTCCTATGACGCCGTCTCCCCAGTGGGCCACACCCGGCAGGCAGGGCCCAGGGCCCCTTGACAGCGAGGGAAGGGCCCCCACCCCGCCCTACCCCTGGGTGCCCGTGCCCGCATCCACGCTCACGCACCTCTGCCTTTGCTTCCCAAGGACTCGCACCGCTTTGGGGGGCACGTGAGGCAGGCCATGATGGACATCCTCGGGCTCTTCAGCTTAGGGTCCAACTCCACCAAGTAACCGCCCCTGGGGACCGCGGCTGGAAGGAAGACGAGCTTGGAGAGGAACCAAATCAAACCAAACGCTGTGGCCGCCAAGCCCGGCTGCCGTGCGCGGTGCAAACTTGCTCCTCGAAAAACGCTAGGGTTTTCCTTCTCGCCAAACTGGGGTGCTCTCATCGGACTCCATCCCGAGGTGGGGGGGGGCATCGCATCTGCGGCCCCTCCCGGGCAGGCCTGTGGCTTCAGGGAGACTTTGGTCCTCCCTGGGAGGTTTTGATTCCACTTGTATTTGTGACGGGATTAAAAGATTGTTGTGATCCTTTAGGTGTTAGCGGGCCTGTGACTTCTCACACACGGGCCTGGAACAGGACCTGGTCAGAGCGAGAGATGTTAACCGTTCACCACTGACACGCCCGTAACATACTAACTGAAAACGACCAGCTGTGGAGACCGCGGGGTCCCCCGAGCGTCCCTGGCCCTGCCCGTCCCCCTCTCGCTGGGGGACCCACAAGTGTGTCTCCACACAAGAGAATACTATGCCCTGTTTCATTTCACGGAACCCGCATGTCTTTAAAGACCCCAGTGCCTTAAACAAAGACGGCCCTCACAGCAGGGCTGGGGTGGGGGGGATGGGTGAGGGTCTGGGGGTTTCCCTGGGGGTCCCGCCCCTGGGAGGCCCCAGCACTCCCCTGCCAGCTTCCATTAGGAAGCCACAGAAGTAGGAATGCGCAGAAAGGGACAGTGAGACGCTGTGTCCAGAGCCTGCTGAGGAGAACGTCATCTGGGCCTTGGCGGGGAGGAGGAGGGGTAGGACCCGAGACGGGGCAGCAGGTGCCCACCTGGCCCATTCTTGGGCCCATACCGGGGCCAGCTGGAGCACAGCCACCACCCGGCGGGACGATCCTCCTCAGAGGTGTCCGACTGACCCCAAACGCCAGCACGCCACCCCACACAATGTCCAGGACTCCGCCCACCGCAGGACTGTGGGCGTTAAGCCGAGCAGCCTCTGGGCTGTGTCCTGCTGGCCACCGCTCCCCCCCCCCACCCACCCAGTGGACCGTCCACCCCGAGGGGCCCAGCCCTTGAGGCAGACGCCAGGCCCTTGCATAAGACACAGCTCCTCTGCGTAGCCACAGAAAGCCTCACCGGAACGGGCCACCGGTTTCTTTGCTCTTGAAGAAAAATAAAGCCAGTTTTTTTTTTTTTAAAAAAAATCAACCATTTCACCCCCCACCCCCACCCCCAATTCATCTGCCATCTGTCGGGAGCATTTAGGAGGGAAGGAGGGCCCTCCCCCGGCCACCTCTGTCCAGCGGAGGGGGCTGCCCCTGGAGCTCCAAGGCCAGCACTGTCCACCACTCGCCTGTCTGTCCATCCACTGAGTGTTGACCGTGAGTCGGCCCGCATGTCCGCGGCTTGTCTCTGGACTCGTGTGTTTTCCGCGTCCTATTCATCAGCAGTCATCGATGTAATTTTGTGTTCTTCACGCGAAGGAAGAAGAGTGGGTTTCTCTTGTACATGGCAACAGGGGGAGGTAGGAGTTTTATGTATTTAATTTAATTTGGAACAAGCCATGGTCTTGACGGAGCTGTGGCTTGAACTTGTAACCCTCGACTCTCCGTTGCATGTAAATACCGTCCGTTCCTTTGGATGTACATCTTAGAGTGCAGCACGAATGTTACCATTAATAAACCATTAATCTCTGTCTACTGCAGCACCCGTTTTCTGTCTCTTTGCTCACAGGAAGGAGGTTCTAAGTGGGCTGGGAAGTTTGGGTGCTTGGTTTGGCTTTGTAGTTTTGGGTCTCCTCAGCTGGGTGTCACTGGAGCTCTACCACTGGCTGTTGCTCAGGGGGCCAGGGGGGTCGGCGATCTCAGGGCCCCTTGTCTTCCAAGCACGTTCTCCAGCCTTTTGAGGCATCTTGCAGGCCTCAAACTTGAGCACTTGGAATCTGAGTGAGAAACTGAGGCTTGTGACTGAGGGTGCATGTGTGTGACAGGAGAGTACATGAATAGTGTGTGTGTGTGTGTGTGTGTGTGTGTGTGTGTGTGTATATACGAAGTGTGTAGTGTATTTTGTGCATGTGTGGAGAAGGGCAGCTGTTTTTTTTTCTTTTTGGGTACACCAGCAATGCTCAGGGTTTACTCCTGGCTCTGCACTCAGGAATTACTCCTGGCAGTGCTTGGGAGACCATATGGGATGCCGGGATTGAACCCAGGTGGGCTGTATGCAGGGCAAATGCCTTATCCGCTGTACTGTTGCCCCGGCCCCTGGCTAACTTTTTAGATGTGGTAGAATCCCATTCCACTGAACTAGGTGGAGTTTGGGGTCCAACCTGGGCTTGGATCTAGAAGGATCTAGAAGGCACCAACTCTGTGGAAGACCCTGTGCTCACACCGTGGCTCGTTTGCACCCCCTCGGCAAGCACACAGAACCTCCGGACCCTGCCACTCGTATGTCACATTCTGCCATGTGTGCCAAGTAGATGCCACCTATGCCCTCCTGCACACTCACGTGAGCACACCACCAAGCTTCACAGCCTCTGCTGCTGAGATGCTTCCTTCTGGTGCCGGATGTCTGCACAGGATCAGCTCAAACGTCCTCCACGTGCCTGTGATGGAACCCAGGGCCTTGCACACACAGGACAAATGCTCTACCCGGTGGAATTCCCCTTTCGCAGGTTTTCAGTCACGTCCACCAAATTTGGTTTCTGAGAGAGGCCTCAAGGAGAAGTGCTCGGGTCCGCTCCCTGCCATCCTTGGGGGGGCTCAGTTTGTAGCCTCAGACCTGCAAGGAGGGCGCTCTGCCACTTGGGCCCCTTCCACGGGGCTTTGACGTTGAGGCTAGCGGGGTCCAGCTGGCTCTCCAGTGCCATTTGTAGAGCGTATGGCTGACTCAGAACCAGGAAAATGGGGCCTGGTGTGTCAGTGGGTCAGATACCGATTGAGAGACTCCCACGGGCCAGATGCTGCTCTGGGCTGGGGGTCAGGGAGGGGTTCACAATGAGGGTTGGAGAGAATCCGTGGGCCCACTTTGCACACCCCTTCCCGGTTGCAGTAGATAAGGGTCACCCCATCCAGTTACACGCACGTACAGCATGAATTAGGAATGGTCTGAAGCTCCACTGGTTTTCATCTCAGGAGACCTCAAACACTCTGGGCGACCTGCCCTGCAGGGAAGCTGCAGCCACCAGCTCCCAGGAAGTAGATTATTTCTGTGGCACAGGAAGTAGATTGTTCCTGAGGCAGGAAGTCTACTTAGTGCAGGCTTCTAGTCGGGAATGTTTGGAACCTGCTGGTTGCTAGGAACACAGATTAAGTTGTTAGTACAGCAGGAACGCCAGTGTCAGAACTTGATTATAATTACATTTCATTCTTTAATATTTTTTTTTTGCAATGCCAGGGACCTGGCCCTGTGAAGCTAGCACATTACTGCTGAGTCACATTCCAGGCCCATTATATCTTTTACTTTGTTTTTCTTTTTTTTTCTTCTTGGGTCACACTTACTCCTGGCTCTGCACTCAGGAATTACTCCTGGCAGTGCTCAGGGGACCATAATGGGATGCTGGGATTCGAACCCGGGTTGGCCGCATGCAAGGCAAATGTCCTACCTGCTGTGCTATCAGTCCAGCCCCACCATTATATCTTTTTTTTTTTTTTTTTTTGCTTTTTGGGTTACACCCGGCGATGCACAGGGGTTACTCCTGGCTCTGCGCTCAGGAATTACCCCTGGCGGTGCCCAGAGGACCATATGGGATGCTGGGAATTGAACCCGGGTCGGCAGCATGCAAGGCAAATGCCCTCCCCGCTGTGCTATTGTTCCAGCCCCGCCATTATATCTTTTTTTTTCCCTTTATTTTATTTTATTTTTTTTAAAGTTGTAGATTTACAATTTTTTGTGCTTTGGTTTCAATTATACAATGATCAGATACCCATCCCTCCACCAGTGCCCATTTTCCACCACCATGGATAATATCCCTCCCACCCCCATCCCCCCATCCCCCCTGTCTCTGTGGCAGGGCAATCCCCTGTGTTCTCTCTTTCCTTTTGGGTGTTGTGGTCTGCAAAAGAGGCATTGAGTGGCAAACATGTTCAGTCCATAGTCTACTTTCGACATGCATCTCCCCTCCTGGGAGGATCCTCCAAACATCCTTTATTTGGTGCTCCCTTCTCTATCTGAACTGCCCTTTCCTCTAGGATACCCGGCTGGCCTCTAAGTTATGGAGTAATCCTCCTGGTGCTGATCTCAGCTATTCTTGGGTATTAATCTCACTCCTTCATTATATCTTTTAAAGTCAATTTAAAGACTCAGGGCAATTAATTGGATGAGAAACTCCTAGTTGTCTTAAATCGAGAAGTTCTCAACTGGGGAAAATTCTTGAAATTTTGGGGATGGCATAACACCTTAACTCCTATACTATCTTTCCAGTCGTCCTTTAGGGGTTTCTTGGGTGCTAAAGTGTATAGTATTGCTGTTCATAGTGCTCTGTGGATGCCAACCATGTGCCTCACATCCCACCAGGGACACCCTGTTTTGTTACATAGCTGGAGCTCCAGCACCAAGGACCTGAGGTGATCATCTCAGGTGGGAATTAGCACTTGCAAGCCTCTAGCATGCCTGCCACCTGTGGCTCAAAAATATTTTTAAAAAACTAAGGTCAGTGGGCTGGAGCGATAGCACAGCAGGTAGGGTGTTTGCCTTGCATGCGGTCAATCCGGGTTGGATCCCCAGCATCCCATCTGGTCCCCTGAGCACCGCCAGGAGTAACTCCTGAGTGCTGAGCCAGGAGAAAACCTTGTGCATCGCTGGGTGTGACCTAAAAAGCAAAATAAAACAAAACAAAAGACAAAAACAAAAAACTAAGGTCAGAAGGCTGAAGCAATAAATAGTACAGCAAGTAGGGCATTTGCCTTGCATATGGCAGATTTGATTCCCAGCATCCCATATGGTCCCCCAAACACCACCAGCAGTAAGTCCTGAGTGCAGAGCCAGAAGTAACCCAAAATGTCACTGTAGCACTGTCCTCCTGTTGTTCATCGATTTGCTTGAGCGGGCACCAATAACATCTCACAACAAACTGTGAAACTTGTTCCTTTTTTGGCATATCAAATACGTCACGGGTAGCTTGCCAGGCTTTGCCTTGTGGGCAAGATACTCTGGGCAGCTTGCCGGGCTCTCCGAGAGGGGCACAGGAATCGAACCTGGGTCGACGGTGTGCAAAGCAAACAAACGCCCTACCCGCTGGGCTATCGCGCCACCCAAAATAAGCACACTTTAAACAATTAAATTAAATAGATAGATAAATAAATAAATAAATAAAGGAAAAAAAGAAAAGAAGGTCAGGCAGGAGAGGTAACTCCAAAGTGTGAAGGCACGCCTCGCCCTCTGGGTGGGGGTTTATCCCACATGATCCCGAGCTCCAAAGGGAGAGTAGCCAGCAGCAGCTGTGGCAGCACAAAGCAGGGGTGGTGTCCTGGGGCCCCCCGAGTCTCCCACTGAGCCGGCAGCTTTTGCTTCCACTCGGACACCAGCCCCGGCCCCGCCCTCCGGACCTTGCCCCGCCCGCAAGAAGCCCCGCCCTCGACCACGCCCCTCGACCACGCCCTCTTTCGGCCACGCCCCCCTCAACCGCCAACCGCCGCTCGCTCTGTGCTCGCAGACAGGCGGGTCGCGCTGAGGAGCTGAGGAGACGGGACGGGGCGCCCCGCAGGTGCCTGGACCCCGTCACCGGCAGGGAGGGGAGGGCGGGCCTGTCTCCCGGGGGCCCCTCGGGGCGAACCCCACGGGGCTTCCCTCCCGCCAGCGCCCCGGGAGTGCGGGAGCCCCTGTGAGCCCCTCCGGAGCTCGGGGTGGCCGCCCACGCCCACCCCCTCGGGAACCGCCCCGTCGGCAGCGGGGACCCCCGTGAGCCCACAGGCGGCGCCCCCAACAGCCCCCGCAGCCAGCAGCCCCCGGTTCCCCCTCAGGAGGGGACCCCCGTTGACCCTCAGGTAGCGCCCCACAACCCCCATTCTCCTCGGGAACCGTCTCCGACAGTGGAGTCGTCCACAGCGGGTGGGGACTCCCATCCCCTCAGCAGAGACCCCCACGACCCCCAGCCGGCGGACCCCCGTGCCCCTCAGGAGCCGCCCCCACAGCCCTCAGGTGGGACCCCAGGAACCGCCCCCACAGCCCTCAGGTGGGACCCCCAGGAACCGCCCCCACAGCCCTCAGGTGGGACCCCAGGAACCACCCCCACAGCCCTCAGGTGGGACCCCAGGAACCGCCCCCACAGCCCTCAGGTGGGACCCCAGGAACCACCCCCACAGCCCTCAGGTGGGACCCCCCAGGAACCGCCCCCACAGCCCTCAGGTGGGACCCCAGGAACCACCCCCACAGCCCTCAGGTGGGACCCCGAGACCCCTCAGGAACTGCCCCCACAGCCCTCAGGACCCCCAGAAATCGCCCCCACAGCCCTCAGGTGGGTCCCCGAGACCCCTCAGGAACTGCCCCCACAGCCCTCAGGACCTCCAGAAATCGCCCCCACAGCCCTCAGGTGGGACCCCCAGGAACCGTCCCCACAGCCCTCAGGTGGGACCCCGAGACCCCTCAGGAACTGCCCCCACAGCCCTCAGTTAGGACCCCCAGAAATCGCCCCCACAGCCCTCAGTTGGGACCCCAGGAACCGCCCCCACAGCCCTCAGGTGGGACCCCCAGGAACCGCCCCCACAGCCCTCAGGTGGGACCCCGAGACCCCTCGGGAACCGCCCCCTCAGCCCTCAATTGGGACCCCCTCGGGACGACGTGTCTGTCTGCAGGTGCTGCAGGAACCCGCGCGGCCATGGAGGAGGCGCCGCTGCTGGACCCCGAGGACGCGATGGTGGGGGACCTGTTCGGCGCCGAGGGCCCGTTCGTGGGCGACGCGTTGGCGCTGAAGCCGGCGGCGGCGGTGAAGCAGGAGGAGGAGGAGGAGGAGGAGTTCCAGGTGTTCAAGGACGCCTACCTGAGCGCCGCTGACCCCAGGGAGCCGCTGCTGCACGCCTTCAACCCGCCGCCGCCCCCCGACGGCAAGAGCAAGGTGAAGGTCGAGCTGCTGGTGGACGGCGCGGACGAGGACGGCGCCCTGGCCGACTTCCCGGGGCTCCCGGAACTGCACCCGCTGGAGGATGCTGCGCTGCCCGCGGGGCCGCCGCCGCCGCCGCCCTCCTACAACGTGCATTTCCTCTCGTCGCTGCTGACACCCCACCGGAGCCCTGCCGTGCTGCCCCTGGGCGCCTGGGCCCGCGACGGCGCCGCGCACCCCGGGGTGCGCGTGATCCCAGTAAGATGCGGGACCGCCCGCCCGCGCGCCAACCCCCGCACGCCCCGACGTCAGGCCTCAACCCCGAGGGCCCCGTCCACCCGGCCAGTCTACACACCCCGTGGGGCCCCAACTTCCCCGCAGCGGATTCATGCACCCCATTGCTGTTATTTCTGTCCAAGGGTGGATGGAGTTGTGGGTGGATGGAGTTGTGGCTGGATGGTCCAAATCCTGCCCCCTGCAGGAGCATGTGGGAAAGAGGCCCCCAGGCGTAGCAGGGGGGTAGCAGCGAGGCCCCGTTTAGGACCAGCTATTCTAATCCCGGGTAGAGCAACCAGCGGGAACAGTGTCGCTGACTTTTCCTGTGTTCGCATTTCACAGGTTCCCCCTTCACTTGTCTAAGCCTCTAGTTCTCAGCAAACTGCCACAGTTAATAGCGGTATTTCCCAAGCCTTGACACCAAGTTGTTAAGCTGTTAACAGTGATTGTTCAAGAGTAGATAATATAGCTCAAGTGTAGATAATAGAGTAAATTGCTGCCAGTTTTGCTGAGTACTCTCAACTGTGGACAGCCACGGGCAGTTTTCAGCTGCATTGGAAACGATCAGTTTTGAAAGGAACTGAAGGATCCTAAGCAAAATTGCTGATTCCCCAAAGGATTCACTTTGGAAAATTCCTTTCATTCCTGAGTCACTAAGTCATTGCAGTAAATTAAAAATCAGCTACAAATGAAGTCTTTGTAGAGCACTTTGAATTGGTGTTGAGCTATCCAGTCTAAGTTTGAAGATCATAAGCCACAGAAGCAGGAGCTTGGGCCTCTGCTTTTGAACCCGAGTCAGCTACATGCAAAGCAAACTCTTCACCCACTGTACTATTACTCTGACCCTAGTATGAATAGGTTTAGTGGGATATTTAAAAATATAAAAACTTGGAGGATGAAGCGATACTATAGCGGGTAGGACATTTCTCTTGCACGCACCTGACCCGGGTTCAATTCCCAGAATCCCATATGGTCCCCTGAGTACTGCCAGGCAGTAACTCCTGAGTACAAAGCCAGGAGTAACCCCTGATCATCGCCAGTTGTGAAAAAATATATATATATAAACAATTCAGTAAATACTCAAGGTGAATTGCTAATTTTATTAGAAATTCACTTTGACATACATATCTTTGTATCTCTTCTGTAAAACTCTGATTTCACTATAGTGCCTACTTCATATATTGGTTGTATGGGGCTGAAAAATTCTATATTCATTACATAAGTGTTTGTTAATAGTAAGAGAGGCACTTTTTAAAAAGATAACTTCTGAATCATGGTAAGTAAGTAAGTAAGTAAAGGCCCTCCCGTTGATCGTCGATTTGCTCGAGCGGGCCCAGTAACGTCTCCATTGGAGACTTTGTTGTTACTGTGTCTGGCATATCGAATACTCTCGGTAGCTTGCCGGGCTCTCCGAGAGGGGCGGAGGAATCGAACTCGGGTCGGCCATGTTGGCCGCGTGTAAGGCGAACGCCCTACCCGCTGTGCTATCGCTCCAGCATGGAGATAGTTCAAAAGAGCTGGAGCACAAGCTTTGTATATAGGAAGCCCAGGTTAAGTCCCTAAAACAGCATAACATGGTCCCCAGAGCATTCCCCAATGAACCAGGAAGAGCCCTGAGCAATGTGCTCCCCCCTGAAATGTAACTTCCAGACCAAGGGATCTGGCTCAGTGGTTGAATGTATGTGTGAGGCCCTGGCTTTCACACACACACACACACACACACACACACACACCAACAATTGTCCACAGTATAATTTGCACGATTTTTTTTTCAGGTTGAAATAAAAGAAATAGGTGGTACTACTACAGGTAATAGTCCAGAGGAAGCAACTTTCCAGAATGCTCTTGCTCAGGAAAACTGTTGCAAGTTCCCTTCATCACAAGAAGCAGAAGACACTTCCAGCTGCTCTCAGAAGAAAGACTCTAATCCAATGGTAATAATGCCAAAGAAAACGTGTCTTAATTTTATGCTAAGTGTTTGGCCCTTGTTGCAAGGCCCACAGTTGTTCCAGTTACTGTTTTGATCAGCAGTTTGGGTTGTCTTATCTATTTAAAGAAGGACAGAGAGGCTTTTTAATGTTTCTTTCCCATCAAAAATTCTCATTTCTTCTTGATCTTAGCAATACAAAAATGAGCACATTGCATGTTAGTTAGGGAGAGTACCACCGACTGGGGAAATGGCCTGAGACTACTGAACGCGGGCGGCAGGAGAGATAGGCCACTGCCGTCCCCCTTGCCCGTGCTGCCGTCCCCCTTGCCTGTCCTTTTTTGTGTGTTTACACACAGGATGAGAATCTTTCTAGAAAATGCCATTAGACTACTGAGTAATGATACTACACTCCCTGAGGGGTTGGCAGAGCCTAGGGTTGTGCAATAGAGGCCTGAGATTTCTCCCAGTGTTTTTTTAAAATGCATGTGTGAAGGTATATGATTATGGTAAATGTGAGTATATTGTTATCATCCAGATACATGCTGAGGATGTGACTAAGAGGTAGATTACATATGTGAGGTCCTATCTTTGATCCTCAGCACCACATTAAAAAAAATAATAACTTTTCCCCAAACATAAATAAAATTCCTACTGAACATGAGTGTTCCTCTGAATCTTCTTACCATGAGATCTATCCGTGCTATTATTTGTATCACATATTTTGAGTTTATATTAATTTTACTATCTAGGGCTGGAGCGATAGCACAGCGGGTAGGGCGTCTGCCTTGCACGCAGCCAACAGGGCCGACCCGAGTTCTATTCCTCCGCCCCTCTCGGAGAGCCCGGCAAGCTACCGAGAGTATTCGATATGCCAGACACAGTAACAACAAAGTCTCCAATGGAGACGTTACTGGGCCCGCTCGAGCAAATCGACGATCAATGGGAGGGCCTTTACCTTTTACCTTTACCTTTACTATCTAGGAAACCCAACGCAAAACCATAGTCTTTCTGGTTATTTGTGACTTTCCCACCAGAATTAGAGACTGCTCACAAACCACTGCTTCTCTTGCCTTTGTATTCATGCTGCATTTCCTCAGACAGGCTGCCTCAGGCAATGCTCCATCTCTGCTGTCTAGACTGGTGTGGTAGACTGAAGGACTCTACAGGCTGGTTGATGATTTCATTTTCTTCAAAAAAAATTACTTTAGAGGCTATATAGATAGTACGGCGGGTAAGGTGCTTGCTTTGTATGCAGGTGACCTGGGCTGGATTGCTAGCACCCCATATGGTTCCCCCACGCCCGCCAGGAATGGTCCCTGACTGAGGAAAGTCAGGTTGTGACCCCCACAAAAAGTCAAAATAATTATTATAGTTTAGGTATCATGGTTCTAATGTTGTTAACATGTATAATTTTGGTGTACACAGTTATTGCACTCACCACCACCAAGTGCTTAAAGGACAGTTACCACTGTCCTTATGTTGCTTTTAGTTTGCTGAGGAATTATGGTTAGAATCCAGCTAGGCAATCTCAGTGTTTGGCAAGTGTAGGAAGATAGATGTGGTTTCTTGGTATTTTTTCAGTACTTGAATTAATCTTTCAAGTTGTACTTGTAGGAAATAAATGGCCATTTAAAAAAATACCATAAATACTAATAATGTGTAAAGGTAAAGGCCCTCCCGTTGATCGTCGATTTGCTCGAGCGGGCCCAGTAACGTCTCCATTGGAGACTTTGTTGTTACTGTGTCTGGCATGTCGAATACTCTCGGTAGCTTGCCGGGCTCTCCGAGAGGGGCGGAGGAATCGAACTCGGGTCGGCCATGTTGGCCGCTTGTAAGGCGAACGCCCTATCGCTGTGCTATCGCTCCAAGAACTGTCATAAAATGAAATATTATGCTATATACGTGATCCACTACAGAGATAAGAAATAAAATCAGGAGGGATAATGTATTTATTAGAGTTAACTCTTGCTTTTCATGTAGCTGGAGTGTAAAGGCAGGAGAACGATCTCTGTTATGTATCACCCACTCTTTTTTTTAAAATTTTTTTTATTAGTACTCTTTACCCTAAACTTTAGTGGCCAGATAACTGTCAAGAAGGGTATGAACAAGAACTTTTATTAGCACACTGAATACAGCTCATAAAATATTTCCTGGAGGTCCCCTCTTGTTACCTCCAAAGATTCCACAGACCATGTTACTATGGAGTAAGAAATTAAAAAGTCTCCCATTTTTTCATTAAAACTTAAATTCTGGATTAAAGATGTTTTCTTAGTTTTAAGTTTATTCAGGCTTATATTACTGGATAGCTTTAAAAATGAAATCTGATTATCTTTTTTAAATTTTAGGTGATATGTCAATTGAAAGGTGGTACGCAAATGCTGTGTATAGATAATTCTGGCACAAGAGAACTAAAAGCACTTCATTTAGTTCCTCAATATCAAGACCAAAATAACTATCTACAGTCAGGTATAAAGTGAATTTATTAAAAACATATTGTATCTCATGTAAAGTGATAAGTTAATGTATTTGACTTTTGTATATAAAGTAAAAGTGAAAGCGAAGCTGTTATTATTCTAACCTAACTCACTATGAGTTCTGAAGTTACTATGATGCTCACTTATCTGACATTTGTCTGTTCAGAAACATCTTTAGTGCAGTAGTAAATGACCTATAAGTACTTGATTGTTCTGAAATGCCTTATGAGTGATTAAGTATGAGATGATACAGTTTTAGGATCATTACAAAAGTTTGACACTAATTGTTGAAAACTAGACATCTCTTTGTAGATGACTCACAAGTATGTTACCCTAAACCTTGAGTTAGCAAGAATATCACATTATCAGATGATTCACTGACCTTGCCAAGATGTCATTTCACTGGGCCTTTGATGTGCAGGGAATAAAGAAAGAGTTGGACTCTCCATCCCCAAAGTCTTTTTATCCAGGTACAGATAAAATGCCATCAAGATATTTTCTTTTCTATGATGAAGAAGCAGAATTAGGGCTTTGGTCTTCAGAAGCCCTTTGCTATGTGTCAGTTTCATATTTTCTGTCTTCATCTGACCCTCTCTAATAGCTTGGAGAGCTTCTCTCTTGATTCTGTTTCTTCTGCATAAAGCAAGAATCCTAATGACTAGATTAACAATTTTTGATATGTTCTCCGAATATAGTCCCTTGTTATCTAATGACTCCCCCTTTTTAATAAGCTGCATGTATGTATCATATATCAGCAGAAAATAGATGCACCCTGTTAGATCTGAGTCTTAAGGTAGCATCATTCAAGGATGCATAAGCAGGTCCTATGGATAGTACAGAGGTGACCTCACTTGCAGCTGTGGCTGTCACTCTGGTTTGAATCTCAGCACCACATAGTCTCCCAAGCACTGCCAGGACTGGTCCCTGGACAGAGGAGCCAGGTGCCCCTGAATACAGACCCAAGTGTGATCCTGAACACAGACCCCCGTGTCGTCCCCAGATGCTGCCAGGAGGTGACCAAACACTGTCAGATGTTTCTTTCCACCCTGTTCCCCCGAAATGTTTCATAAGCTTCGAGTAAATGAGATTTAAGAAACTCATCTTTCTCCTTCGACTAAGACTCAGAAGGTTTACAGGGTCTTTATTGTATTATAAATGTTTATCACAGGTCTCTAGACAAAAAATATTAACAACTCTATCAGTTATAGTTAAGTATCAACCCCCCAATAAGTATTTATATCCTAACAACTTTGTAGCGACTTGAAGAGATGCCACAGATATTCAAAGTAGTTCATACTGTGTCCAACAGATGTCGCTGTGCTTTCTTTCTTTGAAAATGTCAAATAGCTAATGAATCCCTGATGAGTTCCTGAGGCGCTACAGGGCTCCTTCACACACAATTTGGGAATGTGGGCACTAGGCAGTTTTTTTTTTTTTTACATAGACTAACCTGACAATTCAAGTAGCTTTTAATATAAAGAAAATGAGTGTAATAAGTAACAGCCTCACACATAAAATACATTGACCTAAAAAAGTTTTATACAATAGAAAATATAAACAGGATTAAGATAAATTTAAGTGGCTTTTACATGACATAAATCCACAAAACATCATTTTATGCTTTTTAACATGTGAAAATGGGAAAAGAACAATATATGCTGTCAGTTAATTTTAATTGTCTTCCTTACAGAGGTCCCTAAACCAATGACTACTTTAGTAGGAAGATTTTTGCCAGTACCAGCAAAGTTAAATCTCGTTACTCAACAAGTGAGTCCTTATTTTAATAGGAATTGCATGGAAATTGTTGTTTCTTTAAATGTTGATTGTCAAAATTGGAATTATTCAGGAAATGTAATTTACCCTCATTTAAAATCAACAGCTGGACCAGAGAGATAGTACAGAGGGTAGGGTGTTTGCCTTATATACGGCTGACATGGATTTGATCTGCGACACCCCATTTGGTCTCCGAGCCTGTCAGGAGTGATCCTTGAGCACAGAGTCAGGAGTAATACATGAGCACTGCCTTTGTGACCCAAAATCCAAAACAACAACAATAATAATAAATAAAAATTAACAGTCAAAGATAATATAGTGGGTAAGGTGCTTGCCTTGTATGTAATCCCTGGCACCACACATGGTCCCCTGAGCACCACCAAGAGTGATCCCTGAACACAGAGCCAGGAGTCAGATGTGCCCTAAAACACTATATGTGTGTGTATGTATGTATGTATGTATGTACGTATAGTAAAAATATCAGCAACATTTACTGTATGCTCAACTTCTTCACCACTGTCCCAGGCACTGAGAGGAGCAGAGCACCTCTAAGCCACCACTGACAGCTGCCTGAAGCTGTCTTGTCTATGCCAACAACCATTCTTTGCCCCATTTGCTTAACTTATCCTTTGTGATTTGTCAGCATGTACCTCCCATTTGGTTCAGAATAAACCTCAGGAAATGCTTTTAAAAAGTTTAAATGCTGGGGCTGGAGTGATAGCACAGCGGGTAGGGCGTTTGCCTTGCACGTGGCCAACCTGGGTTTGATTCCCAGCATCCCATATGGTCCCCTGAGCTACCGCCAGGAGTAAATCCTGAGTGCAGAGCCAGGAGTAACCCCTGTGCATTGCCAGGTGTGACCCAAAAAGCCAAAAAAACCCCAAAGTTTAAGTGCTTGTGTTATTTTACCACACTGTGCATATGTCACATATAGACATTTTCTTTTTTCTCCCCCTCTTTATTTAAATACCGTGGTTTACAAAGTTGTTCATGATGATTTGTTACAGGCATTCAATGTTTCAGCACCAATTCCCACCACCACTGTCACCTTCCCTCCACCATTGTCTCCATTTTCTCAACCACTCCTCAAGCCTGTCTCCGTAACAGTCCCACAATAATTTATTTTATATTGCTGAAGACCACAACAATTTATTTTATATTGCTGAAGACACATTTTCTTTGTTTTTTTTCTTTAGGTCTTTTTATAAAAAGTCAAGTTTATGGCTATATGCTTCTACTATAAATTACTGGTTATACCTACTAAAAAGACTAGAATTTTTTTTCTCTTTACCTTTCCTCAATATCTTGATATAAAATGTCACCTACCCAGGAGAGTGTTCCCTAATTCCTCAGTGTAGACAGCTGTCACTGTCTTATCACTATCGTGTGCATTTTGAATTTGTCTGCATTCATTCCTCTGAATGCAGGTGACATAGGAGCAAAAAGACCTTGTGGGACTTGTCTCTATAAGGTGGGAAATAGAATAGAGCTTGGCATAAACAGAGCATTCATCCTTTAGTATGGATGCCGCAGATCTGAGCACCTAAAGTCTATCAGGGAACTAGCAGTAAGAGAACCCCAAAACAAAAGACATAATTCTACCCTCCTACAGCTTATATTTTGTGTGGGTGTCAAACAATAAGTACGTCTACTAAGTAGATGATAATTAAGGTAGGAGAACAGAGAGTGGGCAGTGGAGCAGGGGTAAGGGGTTTGGTGGGTGGAAGCAGTTTGCAAGTTTGTGCAGGATGGTCCCAGTTGGCTCCTTTGTGTAGGTGGCACTTCATAAAGGTGTTGAGAGAGAGGAAGGGGTGAGCCTTGAGACTATCACATGGAAGGACATTCCAGTCACAAGGAACAGCATTGTACACTACTGTAGAGACAACGGAGAGGCCAGCGGAGCAGGGTGAGACAACAAGAGGAAAGGGGAACGGGAAAGCGGAAGGTGGTGGGAAGACAATGGCTTTTACTCAAAAGAGGCTGGTTTGGAGGAGGCCAAGGTAAAGGCAGGTGAACCCTGATATTGAAATCATCTTGTTGAGAGGTGGGAGTGATTCAGGTCAGGTGATGGCAGGGGAAGATGGCAAGGAATAGCCCGAGAGGAAAGAAATCATGTAGAATTGGGGAAGGGAGGTATGAAATCTGAGCTGTCTCTTCCATGTACAAGTGAATGTACAGTCCAGCAGTCAGAGGGAGGAAGCTTCGGGCCGCAGGATGAAGTTGCTAGTGCAGAGACGGCATGGAAAGCATGGAGGCATTCTCTGAGACATAAATAAATATGTCAAGTAAATGAAAGGGCTGGAGCGACAGCACAGCGGGTAGGGTGTTTGCCTTGGACATGGCCGACATGGCTGACCTGAGTTCGATTCCTCCGCCCCTCTCAGAGAGCCCAGCAAGCTACTGAGAGTATCTTACCTGCACGGCAGAGCCTGGCAAGCTCCCCGTGACGTATTCGATATGCCAAACACAGTAATAACAAGTCTCACAATGGAGATGTTACTGGGCCTGCTCGAGCAAATCGATGAACAACGGGAGGACAGTGACAGTGACAGTGAAGTAAATGAAGAATTTCTTGAATGATGCATTAACTAGGAAGGAAGAGTGTAGTAATCAGTGTGGGAGATACGAGACTGAGTCATGATGCTGTGAGTGACTGACAGGAATCTGTTGATACTGTTTGCCTGGCTGCAGTCTCTGCTCTAATTTCCTTTCTTTCCAGTTTCAGCCCCAATCAGAAAGGCACATATTGAGCTTATTCCAAGATCTTTCATTAGAAATATCCCTTTGAACTATATCTTTCTTTCTTTTTGACCTTTCCCCTGTCCTTCCTTAGTTTAATGTCACCCCCCCTATAGGCCCCCTGACTTCTTATCCAGTGAAGACCTTGATGCCACTATTTTATTTTATTTATTTATTTTTTAAAAAATTTTTATTAGTGAAACACCATGAGGTACAGTTGTAGACTTACAAATTTTTGTGCTTGGGTTTCAGTTATACAATGATCAAGTACCCATCCCTCCACCAGTGCCCATTTTCCACCACCATGGGTCCCAGTATCCCTCCCACCCCCCAATCCCCTCCATCCCACCCTGCCTCTGTGGCAGGGCATTCCCTTTTGTTCTCTCTCTCTCTCCTTTTGGGTCTTGTGGTTTGCAAAAGGGGCATTGAGTGGCAATCATGTTTGGTCTATAGTCTACTTTCAGCATGCTTCTCCCATCCTGGGAGGATCCTCCCAACACCCTTTATTTGATGCTCCCTTCTCTATCTGAGCTCCCTTTTCCCCTAGCATGTGGAAGCCACTATTTCAATAGTGTGTTTTCAGCAGCCCTGGGCTGGAGCGATAGCACAGCGGGTAGGGTGCTTGCACGTGGCCAACCCGAGTTCAATTCCTCCGCCCCTCTCAGAGAGCCTGGCAAGCTACCGAGAGTATCCCGCCCGCATTGCAAAGCCTGGCAAGCTCCCCGTGGCATATTCGATATGCCAAAAACAGTAACAACAAGTCTCACAATGGAGATGTCTTACTGGTTCCCGCTTGAGCAAATTGACGAACAATGAGAGGACAGTGTTACAGTGCTACAGTTTTCAACAACCTTAAGGCCCCCAGCTAAGCCCTGAATCTTCTGATGTTTGGAATTTAGAACTTTCTTTAGAATTTTACTACTGGAAGTATGGGCCATGGACCCAGGAGTACGGTCATCACTTGGAGCTCATTAGAAATCCAGGATCTCCCTACCCGAGACTCAGGGATACAGAATCTGCATTTTAGCAAGAGCCTGAGGTTATATGTCAGAGAAGCACTCTCTTAAAGCTTACTTTCTCCTTGGCTAAATATTGCTAAGGAAGTTCTTGGAGGAGCTGGTGCTGGTAGGGTGTTTGCCTTGTACACGGTTGACCTGGGTTTGATCCCTAGCATCCCCTGATAACCACCAGGAGGCAATTCCTAATACAGAGCCAGGAGTAACTCCTCAGTATCACTGGTTATGGCCCAGAAACACCCCTCCCTAAAAACAGAAGTTCTTGGAGGCTTGTGTAAAGGTTCCCTAGATTTACCATCTATGTCGTACATCCTTTTCCTATCTCTGCTTTTCTAAATAAGCAAAGGGGAAGAAGAAAAAATGTCCTTTGTGTAAAGAAAAAGGAACCCGAAATTCTTTAAGAATGCAAAACTCTTGGGGGGGGGGGCATAGTGATACTACAGCAAGTAAAGGACTTGCTTTGCATGTGACTGACCCGGATTTGATCCTCATCATCCTGTTTGGTCTTCCTAGCCCTCCAGGAGTGATTCCTGAGTACAGAGCTAGGAGTAACTCCTGAGCATCGTTGAGTATGGCCTAAAACAAACCAAAAAAAAATGCGGAACTCTTGGACTGTCATTTGGGAATGTCAGCCTACCAAGTGTCTGGGGGACTGTGAAAGAAACATTGATTTTAGTAACTTGTGAATGCAAGTTTACCTCAGCCTGAGGGAGAGGGGCCAAGTCCCAGACCTTAGACAGAGAAAGGAAGTCTAGGGATTGAGTATTCCCAGTTTTCTGCTGCTTCTATACTTTGGCTTCCCAGACTCAGGATTCATAATGAGAAGTTGAACCAAGAGTATTGCCGATGTCTTCCAGCCAGGACAGGTATTGATCACACACAATTTTATTTTATTTTTAAAATTTTTTATTAGTGAATCACTGTGAGGTAGTTATAAACTTTTGTGCTTGCTTTTCAGTCATCCGATGGTCAAGTACCCATTCCTCCATCGGTGCCAATTTTCTACCACCAATGGTCCCAGTATCCCTCCCACCACTCCCACCCTGTCCCCTCCACCCAACTCCGCCTCTGTGGCAGGGCATTCCCTTTTGCTCTCTCTCTCCTTTTGGTTGTTGTTGTTTGCAGTAGAGGTATTAAGTGGCCATCATGTTAGGTCTATGTCTACTTTCAGCCCACATCTCCCATCCTGAGTGGGCCCTCCTAGCACCCTTTACTTGGTGGTCCCTTCTCTATCTGAGCTGCCTTTCCCCCGCAGTATGCGAGGCTGGCTTCTAAGCTGTGGAGTTATCCTCCTGGTATTATCTCTACTGTTCTTGGGTGTTAGTCTCCCATTCTGTTACTTTATATTCCATAAATGAGTGCAATCTTTCTATGTCTGTCCCTCTCTTTCTGACTTATTTCACTTAACATAATACTTTCCATATTGATCCACCTATATGCAAATTTCATGACTTCATCTTTTCTAACAGCTGCATAATTTCCATTGTGTAGGTGTGCCAAAGTTTTTTTAACCAGTCATCTGTTCTCAGGCTCTCGGGTTTTTTTCCAGATTCTGGCTATTGTAAACAGTGCTGCAATGAACATATAAGTGCAGATGTCATTTCTACTATACTTTTTTGCATCTCTGGGATATATTCCCAGAAGTGGTATTGCTGGGTCAAGTGGGAGCTCAATTTCTAATTTTTTGAGAATCGTCCATACTGTTTTCCAAAAGGGCTGAACCAATCAGCATTCCCACCAGCAGTGAAGGAGAGCTCCTTTCTCCCCACATCTGTGCCAAAACTAGTTGCTTTTGTTCTTTTGGATGTGGGCCAGTCTCTAGATCACACACAATTTTAAAAGGGGCAGAAAAGAAGGATGGACAATGAATATCTTTTCTAAGGCTATACTCCTTAAATGAAGCTTATTTTTAAACTTCGAGTTTTAGGGGAAGAGAAAATAAGGTTAGTTTAACTGATACAAATATTCTCAAAACTTAACAAACTTGATCCGTTATTTTTGTTATCTTCTAGCTTCTAGGCTAGCAGTGATTTCATTATTTTCCCCATATAGCTGCAAATATTCTCTGTGAGTCACACTAATGAATAATACAAAAAATTCATGAGAAATGAGAAAGCAAAGGGCATGAATAATGCAGAAATTATGACATCACTTTTGAATTTTTAAAAATTGATAACAAAATATGTTTTTATTAGATAAATGAAGCAGTTGTTGCTACTGTGACTTCAAAATGTCAAAACATTATATTATACAAATAATGCAATAATTATAATTAAGAACATTTTAAATCCAAGCAGATTTAAAATTAAATGCTTAATTTTATATACTTCACAGTTTGTAACAATAAAAAAAGATTCTAGTATTTTTTTCTGTGCAGCAGAATGAACACTGTGTTCTGCTGACCAGCATATGGACAGGCTGGGCCTTGTGTCTGGGACTCGATTCCCCCTGTCCATAGCCTCTCTAAGGCCTTGACTGCAGCCTGCTCAGATGTTAGTGGAATGTCCTGGGAAAAGACCCTGATGTTGTTGGAAAGAGATGGTGATATAAAAGTTGGGAAGAAAAGGAATTATTTTTATTTGTACCTAGGGTCTGACTGGATGGAGCTTATTAAAAACACAGGCTAGGGCTGGAGCGATAGCACAGCGGGTAGGGCGTCTGCCTTGCACGCGGCCGACCAGGGTTCGATTCCTCCACCCCTCTCGGAGAGCCCGGCAAGCTACCGAGAGTATCTTACCCACACGGCAAAGCCTGGCAAGCTACCCGTGACGTATTCAATATGCCCAAAACAGTAACAACAAGTCTCACAATTTATTGTGAGACTTTACTGGTGCCCACTTGAGCAAATCAATGAACAATGGGAGGACAGTGACAGTGACAATAAAAGAGGGCAGGAGGGGCTGGAGCAATAGCACAGCGGATAGGGCGTTTTCCTTGCACGTGGCCGATCTGGGTTTGATTCCCAGCATCCCATATGGTCCCCTGAGCACCGCCAGCGGGTAATTCCTGAGTGCAGAGCCAGAAATCACCCCTGTGCATTGCCAGGTATGACCCAAAAAAAGCAAAATAAATAAATAAATAAATAAACAGACCAAGTTAAAAAAAATGAAAAATAAAAACACCGCCTAATTCAAGCTATGTTCATCTTTGACTTTCTGCAGCTTGATAATGGATCCTTACCATCTGTAGCCAATGGGTCTACTTTCCCCTCAGGATCAACTCTCTCAGGACCACCAAAAATAGCTTTGACAGGGTAAGAATTAAAAGCAATCAATTGCTCTTTGCTTTTATATAAAAGTTTGTGGAACTTTTGGGTATATTTGTGATTTTCTTCAAAGTTATAAAATATTTTTACCTCGAAACTGTCTGCAAATTATGATTTACATGAATCACAGTACTCTGCGTATGTTGACTTGCTGTTGTTTACATTCTATTCACTGGGCTGCACCGGGATTTCAGAGGGTTGCTGCCATTCATACCGAGTTGCCTGTTGGTCTAAATTAAGCTGCTTTATTGCTTGTCTGTTGCCATCAATGTAAGTAATGGTATGGCAGTCATTTCCTGTTTGTGGTAGTCTGAGTGTACTTTCATGGGCTGCTGTGGCCCACCGCCTACCCTCCTGGGTCAGTTCATACCGCTGCACATACCCTTCAGAGGTGCTGAGGTTGCATTAGCCAGGACCTTGTCTCGTCATTTTAAAGTTATGCTTTTAATCATAACTAAACTAACCAAGCTGTTTGAAACTCTTGGTCCAGTTAACGTTCTTATATCAACAGTGTACTGGGCAGCCTATTTTGCTCATTGAGTCCTGAAAGTTGGTTATGGGTATCAATCTATTCCTGGATAAGAGCTTATAGTCATGCAATCTAATGTAGTCATGAGTCTCAGAGCCTGAAAAAAATTAGGACAAACCATTTATGTAAAGTAGACTGTGACCTCTAGTGCTTCTGGGGCTCCTGCTGTCAACGTATCTTCATTCTGGCATGGGTAAGTGTGGACTAGAGTTGTTTGGGGGCAGTATGAAAGGTGGAGTGATCCAGAGACTTGATGGAGACATAATGGGATTTAATCAATGCTTTCACCTTGCATTGCCACTGAAGAGGGAAGAAAGCTTCGGTGCTCACAGTTGCTCTTTCAGCAGGATGTAATACTGCGCCACTTCAGTTTATGACTGTCAAGTTTAATGGAACAAGACTGTACTAAGATTTTTCCTTCTCTTTCTTGTGCGATGGTTTGGTGAGGAGATGCGGTTGCATTTACTGTAACTGGTCATTACTGTCATGCTCTTAACATTTCTGAACCGAAAAGTACAGAGTCAACTTGCAGCTTCTGCTCTTTACATGACATCTTTGGATACAGAGGATGACCCGGGAGGTGACCCAACCCTGAAGAAACTCTCTGACTCCCTGTCTCTCTTGTAACCTGGGGACATCTGACCACCAGTACTGCTCACATGAACAGTGAAGAGAATTTGGTGCTTCTAAAACTTTAGTTCAAGGAAATGTTCCTGCAGACAGAGCTATTTGTGGTTGCTCTGAGGATCAGCTGCTGTATGTTTTTGTGGAGAAACATTAATGAATATTTGCCCATATGGTAAATTTTTTCTCTCTCTCTCCTGCCTGCTTCTCCTCCTCCTTACCAGTCTAGACTGTTCTCTTAATCAGCTCCGTATTTTGCTTTATTTTGAAGTGGTCATCAAGTTGCAAGCAATTTTCCACTACAAATTATGCGCCAGGAACAAATGAACTTTGTGTTTGTATTTAAGTTACTCGATTCTGCGTCACTCCACTGATGACTTTTGCCTCAGCACCCATAGTGCTCATGGCATGCTGGGATTGCTCTGGGTTTTATCAACTGTGCTAAGAGAACAGGTGGAATACTCTTTGCTGTGGTTTCATGCTGTATGAGTTTCTAGTCATATCTCTTCACTTCTTTAGATACTTTTTCTTCGTCTTATTTTATATTTCACTAGATAACAAATACATAATGTGCCTGACGTTCTAAAAGGCAATTGTCATCTCAGTATGACTCAACCATTGCTAACCTAGCAGTAGTATATTACACAGGTGCAGGTCCATTTGGGCCTTTGGCTCGGGATCTAGATGGGATCTAATTCCACTTAGTCATCATTCTTTAGAAATGGGTTGTCAACTGACTCACTTGTGAAACTAGCTTATCACAGTAGTAGAAACCCTTTTAATAAAAAACCATGTCCTTTTGCTTTGTACAGCTTTAATAACCTGATTATCAGTCAGCTAGTAATGTGACTTCTAGAACATCTTTGATGTATTATTTTTGGTAGTGCAAGGAGCAGTATAATAAAGAATTTCTATGAGTCTTCTCTGGAAATTTTCCCCTTAGGGATGGGTGATGTCCCTTTGTGGTAGAGTCTATAATGCTTTTCTGAGGCAGATTTGTGCAGGTGTCTTCGGAGTCTGTAATATTCAGACTGGCATAAGAGAGTTCTCAAATGTTAGTAAAACCAAGGAAACCCTCCTGCACTTTCTGTTCACTCCTTGTAGTGTATCTTTGCTCATGCCATTATTTCAACTGAAACTGAATTTCAACTACAGTGTGGTCAGTAGTGAACTCATAACCTTAAAAGTTAATGTCAAGTTTTATGACTTCAAAAGTATTTTAACCTTTTCCATCTATATTA
Organism: Sorex fumeus; assembly: GCF_029834395.1. NCBI lineage: Eukaryota > Metazoa > Chordata > Mammalia > Eulipotyphla > Soricidae > Sorex > Sorex fumeus. Next base: position 6,816,833 of record NW_026606150.1, on the reverse strand, counting down.
AATTTTCTTTTCTCTTTATCTTAATCAGTTTATTTATAATCAATATCCAATAATTTGACACCTGATTATATAATATCTTCTGTTTTCTAATTTTTCAATTACATATATCTCATCCCAGATTATTTGGTGTGTTCCTCTGGGAAAGGCACCATAAAATATTTTATTTAAAGCAGATATTTTTGTCTCTCGAAGCATTATCACAGTTCAGGCCCCATGATTTTTCTTTAGTAAATGCCTATTGACCTCTTTCTCACCCCAGATTCTCATTGAATTATGAACTACAACTCCTTCAGTCCTTCCACAAGTCTGGCCAGACAGCACTGGAATGTCTCCATTGCCTCACATCCCTTATTTATTAGAGTTTTGTTCCTCTGAATAAGGAGTGCCAGGCTACTCTGTGCCCCATTTGGTAGGCAGGTTTACAGGACCATGGACAAGGGCAGTGAAATGCAGGTGTCCATGACTCCCTCTGAAGAGTGTCTGTCTAGGTAGAGGAGTCAGGGGCAGGACAACCCAACCTGTCACTCTGGGCTCCCTCACAGACAGAAATATGCAACCCTCTCTGAAGAACGAAAAACTAAACTGAATGCAGAGTGTTCAGTGACATGGTGTGGGGTGCACTGTTATTTCTCCAGAAATAAGCATCAGCAACTCATGAGTCAGGTCCCATTAGCCACTTTGAATGGGGAGCAGGGCAGGATCACTAACTAAGAGTGTGGGTGTGGAGGATCCTAGCAGGATAGTAATGAATACAGCGCAGGGGGAGCCCAGGGCAGAGCAGAGAGAAGGGCCGAGTCAAACCCCACGACTGCTCTCGGTCCTGACAGTTATTCAGAGAGGCGAGTGTATGAGAGCACAGTGGTGTTCCTGGCACCCCATCAGGCTGATTGCAGTTAATTCTTCCCCCCACCAAGACCCTCCCATCGCTCAACCTATTGTGTAATTCTAACCATAGGGCATGGTGCAGGATAAGACGCAGGCTCTAGGTGAAGGCAGGAGACTCAGCACGTATGGTGTGCAGGTGCTGCTGTAGTTATGGTCAAAGTCTAAGACAAAGCAGTGTTCCTGCCCAGAAGTAGTCAGTCGTTGCAGTGGTGGAACGTGTACATATTCTCGTTGTCCAAAGACATGAAGACATGGCCCCTGCCCCAGGGAAGGCCACTTCCCACAGCTGATTTCCTTGGGAAACTGCCCATCCTTTTCACCACAACCGATTGAGCCTATTACATTGCTCTGGTTTGGTAGACAACAGCTTCCCCTTGTTTATAACAGCATCTGAGATATGTGAGTCTCTCCTCCTCAAGAGCCCTGGAGGCAGCTTCTGACTAATCCCCAAGAGAACAGTTAGGAAAGGGGGTCCTAGTGATCACATGATACATACAGACCAGGCTTTGATAGTACTGGTAATACTGCAGCCAATATTTTCCTGCTGAAAGGGCTGGAGCAATAGTACAGAGGATAGGGCATTTATTTGCCTTGTACACGGCCAACCTGGGTTTGATCCCTGGAATCCCATATGGTCCCCCAAGCACCACCAGGAGAAATTCCTGAGTGCAGAGCCAGGAGCAACCCCTGAGCATCTCTGGGTATGACACAAAAAGGAAAAAAAAATGTTTTCAGCAATACCAATCAAAGTTTTCCTGCTGTTGTATGATTAATTCTTTCCACTAGAATTTAGATTTGGGAAAACACAAAATAAAAAGATTTGGCATGGGGGCCCATACACGAAAGGTCTAAACAGAATAATAAGGAATGGCTTCTTGGGGAAAGGAGCAACCATAGGAACCCGCTCTGATTCCTCCAGTGTTGTGTGCAGACTGGAGTTGGTGAGGCTAGTTCCAAGGGGTCAAGAAATAGGCACGCCATGTCCATTTCATGATCAGGTCCACCTATAAATAAAACCTAGACCTATCTGGTGTTGAGATTTTCTGTATTTGTTCAAAGACACCAGATGTTTAGCTAAATTTAAAGAGTAACTATCTGAATACATTTTCTTTTTTAATCTTTATAGAGTAACTGTTAGTTCATGGGACACAAAGTCTAAAAAGCCATGTAACTGTACCAAATCCCAGTGTCTGAAATTGTAAGTAATCACAAATCCTTCATTATTCAATAGAAATAAGGTTGTTTAGAAGTCACTAAATGAAGCAGAGTCCAAACCAAATGAAATGGCTAGAGCCATAGACCAGAGCAACAAGAAGCGCCCCCTCCCTATAGAAACCTGCCTCCGATCTTTGGTATCATCTTCACCACAAGGACATGGCCTCCACTTATCCTTCAAGTAGTATACTGTTCTGAGGTTTGGGTTTATATTCGTCAGTCCTCCAGACAAGTACTGAGGGTTCCTTGTTGAGCACCAGCTGTACTATTTCTAATTTCTAGAGGTTGATGAATGAATTTACTCTGTATTGGAGTTTTTTTTCAGAAAAATTCTCCCCAGGGACACCTGTTATTAAGAGGCTTGGTCAAGGGGGTGGTAGAGAGACTTAACAGAACCACCAGCTGGGATGGTCGGGGCATTCCATGAAATAGTGGGTAGACCTAGTCAGCATGAACTCGAGCTTCCTCCTCACCCAGTGTAGACCCTCTTACTGCTGGTGTCTGCCTGCTCTTGGCTCTTGTCATGGGCTGCTTTTCACCGTCCCAAAGGTCTGTCTAGCTAAGCCATGAGTTGGAAGGGGAGAATATGTCCAAGTCCGATACTCACCACCCTAACCACAGTCTCCACGTGATTTTTCCGTTGCAGAGCTCCTGCTGAAGTCACTGAGAGCTCCATTGATGGGACAGTGATGTGGGGGTGCAGACGTGGGTAAAAGTCCAGAAGCCCGTGAAACTTGGTTCACAAGCTGAAAAAGCAAATTGATTTCTTTAAAGTAATGCTTAAATCTAGGGCGACTGTATGAAAATATTTGAGCTGTCATTGGTTTAGTCTGTGAATGCAAGTCACATGCCTCTCTGAACGTTGGAGACACCAGGAGACAACTGATCAGGAAGTCTTAACAGTGCAGCTCGGGGTCAGGAGGAAGGAGAGCACAGGGAAAAGCCGGACCCTGAGACATTGTCAAACCCGATGGACAACCTTGCAATGCTGTGGAGAACAAGGTGGTAGTGTCCAGAGTGGACAGAGCCAGAAGGGGTGGTAGGTCTCCTGTGACCAGGGACTGATGAGCTGCTGGTTGGCTTTGAGGCCGGGGAGGCCAGATAACTCAGAGTGAGGTCTAGACAATGACTGGGCACAAAGCGTGGTAGTCCCTAAGGACGTGGAAATAAGATGTATCTCCTAGAAGGGTTTAATTTCCTGATTACCTCACCACGGAAGGCCAAAGAAATAGCTTTTCTGCATAGAAGCAGCTTTGCAGATCAAGCAGTAACTCCAAACCAAAGAAAGAAACCACCATCACCAGGGGTGTGGGCAGCATTGGCACCAAGGAAAGGAAAGCTCAGAGAGTGTCCAGTACTGCCAAGGGAGGGTGTCACTGTCTCTTGGGGTCTGGGCCCTGCTTTTTCCTCGAAGAGCTGGGTACCAGGTTCAGGGCATCCTCACATTGCTGCCTCTGCACCTCCCATCCCAGGCCCAGGCCATTGATGTGGGAACAGCTTCCTGTAGTTGTACGCACAACTAAGTTATGTGTTCAAGGCAATAGAATGTCATTTTTTGAGATTTGTCCTACTCTTTTGGGATATCTACTGGATAAAAGTCAACAATACCTGACCATGGTAATGGTTGTCACTGTCCACTGATAGAAACACATGGCTGTATATTTTTTATAGCTCAAAGTGATACCTACACAGGGTAAAAGCCAGTGACTGTACTGAGTGCAATGGAAAGCAATAGTGCCCTGCTCCACCTCTCCCTGTTCTTCCAGCTCCTCCCTAGAATTGACCATTTTACTGCCTTCTGTTCTCAGGCTCTCTGTAAAGATGACTTGTCTGCTTTCCTGCATTGGTAGGAGTGTGCGCTCACCCCTCCACCCTCCTCCCCCAAATAGAAAACTGTCCTCATAGTTCCCACATGGCTCCCTCAGCACCTTAAATAATCTACTTCAAACGTTTGATGATGTTCCATTACCCATAAAAAGTTGGGAATTATTGCTCAATGATAAAATTAATCTGTATGCTTAAAGTGGCTTTGATGTAAACTTAATAAAAAGGTAGTTAAATGTTTTGTGATTTTATTGAAAATTATTAAAAATAATTGTAAGATGTTTAAAGTTCATGTCTACATTTCTATCCTTGTTGCAATGCCTTTCCTTGTTTTATACATTTTAAACATTGGTTTGCTTCATAAGTAGGTTTAAAGGTAAACGGTAAAGGCCCTCCCGTTGTTGGTCGATTTGCTCGAGCGGGCCCAGTAACGTCTCCATTGGAGACTTGGTTGTTACTGTGTCTGGCATATCGAATACTCTCGGTAGCTTGCCGGGCTCTCCGAGAGGGGCGGAGGAATCGAACTCGGGTCGGCCATGTTGGCTGCGTGCAAGGCAAACGCCCTACCGCTGTGCTATCGCTGTGAAACCCTCTTTTGTAAACAGTACCTTTAAAATATAGGAAGCAAAATAAGTACAAAATCCCAAACCTCTGAACATCTTTATACAGTGAGAAGCCCTTCTTCAAAGGATAGAGCTCTTGCTACTTTTTATACTCTTTGAAAGGAGAAATTGGTCTCACGGTAAAAATATTTTCAAGGACACTAAATTATCCTTAGATACTTATTTTGAACAAATGCAAATTCAGAATTTTAAGCATCTTCCCTCTCGATTCCATTTTTCTCTGAGATACTGGGTAGGATTATTTAGGAGCAAGTATACTATCCATTTTGGTCGGGGAGTCTGAGAATGGAACAGACATTGGAAATAATGTGCTGCACCACCAAGCAGCATCCCTGATTCCACCATAGTTTCTGAATTCAAATCAAATCAGAATCAAGAATGTAATTATAGATAAGGCGGTTTCTAATAATGCTTTTCAAATGGCTGTTATCTCTGATAGTAACCAGAAGAGTTAGTTAGAATTGGTCAGAGTTATGTACAATAGAAGGTCAAATCTGGATGGCCACTTCTATATCTTAAATCATTCCATATCTTAAAATCCTTTAAGCTTTTTGGTTTATGTTTTAAAATAGTAGCTGATTTATATTCTCTAGTTTATGATTCTTATACTGTGTTTACTTCCCTGAGTTTCATGTTTGCTTCTTGATTTTTCCCTTGGGTGATTGACTACCACATACATTTTGTGATGTTTTAAATTGTGAATCATTGGAACTTTACATGTGGGAGGCCTTTGAGGTTGGCCTGAGAACACCGTCCTTCTGGAACATTCTTTTGCTTCTTCCTGGGGGCATCCTGAGGCTGGGGAGCAGAGCCCTTCCCAGCTCCCTTCTTCCTGCTGCCATCCTGGCTGCTACAACTTGAGTAGATCAACCTGGCCCCCTAGCAAAGGAGAGCTGTTCTGCAGAGAAAAGTTCACATGGGTGATAAGAACCGAGGGGGAGTTTGCTGAGATCAAGGCGAACACCCTGAGCAGACCCGGTCTTTCAGCTCAGCCATTAGCATCCTAACTGTGAAGAAAAGGTTCTGTTTGCAAGGCCGAATGTCAGGAAGATGTGGATTGTCTTATTTATGACTCATGGGCTTAGTCTAGATCTAATGTCCTGTCCACTTTTATAATACACATAGATTAAAACTTTTGGATGAACCAGAAGTTTTTCATTGAATGCAGCCAGAATGATCACTCTGTTGTCTATATTGTTAGTGCCTTGTTCTGCCTTGTTTAAGAAATTAACTGTATGCCAAGGTTAATAGATATGCTGATGTTATCTTTGAAACATCATAAAGAAAAATGGAAAGAAAAAGAACCCCTCCCCCCAAAAAATGGCCTTTTGCCATCAAGGACTTTGTGCACCTAGAATCAATTCTTGTATTAGACAGGGATCTGATTTTATGCTTGTTCTAAGGACAGTTAATCAGTTGACACCATTTATTGTCAGACTCTAATATAGTCCCCCATGATCTCAATGAGTTGATAGACAGACCCGCTCCATCCTTGGGTCCCACTTCATAGTTGTAAGAATTCAATGATGATTTATTTCATGTTTGTTTATTTTTTGGTTTTGGTTTTGGGCCACGCCCGGTGATACGCAGGACTTACTCCTGGCTCTGCACTCAGGAATCACTCCTGACAGTGCTCAGGGGACCATATGGGATGCCATATGGGGTGCCCTACTCGCTGTACTGTCATGCTGACCCCCTCATGATTTCCCTCATGTTTCTAATTAACCACTTGCCTGCAAATAGAAACCATGCTGTCTCTCTCTCTATCTTTTCCTTTTTTTTCTTTGTTTTTTTGGGAGGTGGGGGCATCACACTCGGCAATGCACAGGGGTTACTCCTGGTTCTGCATTCAGGAATTAATCCCCATGGGATACTGGGGATCGAACCCGGGTCGGCTGCGTGCAAGGCAAACACCCTACCTGCTGTATTGTAGCTCCAGCCCCCTCCCTATCTTTTTCTCAGGGCTTACTCCTGGCTCTGTACTCAGAGATCACTCTGGCGGGCTCAGAGGACCATAAAGGGTGCCAGGGATTGAACCTGGGTCAGCCACATGCAAGGAAAGCACCCTATCAGCTGTACTATTATCTGGGCCCCTAAACTATACTTTCATAACAGAGATCAAACCAAATTTGATTAGGACATACAGATTTTATCTTTTGTATACCCCATAAGACTTAATGTTAAATATTTTGACTTTTTCATAAGTGGATTAGATCTATAGCATTCCTATTTTCCTTATTTGGTTTGGCATCAATATTAAATTGCTATGCCTGTTGTATTATTGTGCCATATGCTTTAGCAGATAAAATGTATTGGGCACACTTCACCATCCTTACTCTTCTTGGGCTTGAGAAAAGGTTTGGCTAAAGTAGAATTTATTTGTTCACAAGTTTTGTTCACTACTTGAAATTGTTTGGGCCTGTTGTCTTTAGGGGTTGGAGTTGGGGAAGAAGACAAAGTTTCCATTCGCTTTCTTCAAGTTGTTAAATTTAAGTTTATATTGCTGCTTGAGTCCATTTTGATATTTTTTTATTTTTTGTGAAAATTATTGATTTCTTCAAATTGTCAAATCTCTATATTTCTATTCATATAGCCTAATTTAAATGCTATCCCTGTGTCTGTAATTATAGGATTTATATTTGTAATTCTGGGATCCAGGGTGATGATAGCTCAGGGCTCAGGGGCACATATTTTCATTGAACCCTGGTTCAATCCCTGGCCCTGCATGGACCCCCTGAGCACTGCCAGGTATTCTTCTGAAGGCTCCTGAGTAACTGGCTGGTCCTGGTGGTCCCTAGCACCACAGAGTTCAGACACTGTACTGTCTATCCAGGTTGTCCAAGTACTGCCAGAGTGGTCCCAGGCCCCTGAGCAGTGCTTAGAAGGCTCCCACCTTGCCATATTGTTTCTAATTCTAATTTCCACTGTTGTTTACTTGGACTTTGTCTTTTTTAACTGTCACAAGAGGTTTGTAAATTTTGTCAGTCATTTCAGAGGACTGGCTTTTACTAATTTTCTCATTTGTATGCTACTTCCTATTTCATTGAGTAAATTAATTTTTACTCTGTGTGTGTGGCGGTGGTGGATATTGATCCTAGGGTCTCACACATGTATGGCAAGTTCTCTACCATTGATCTATGTATCCCCAGCTCAATTTTTACTCTCTAAGAATTTCTCCCCACTATTTTATTTTACTGTCTTACTTTGGTAACGTCTTGTGTTTAATGCTTAACTTTCTTACTTTCAGTCTTTTTTATTTGGTAGAAAATGCATTTAAAGCTATATACTGCCGCATATTATTTCACTGCATCCTGCTGCTGAGCTGTTATGAGATACTTTCATTGTCACTCACTTGAAATGCTTTGTAATTTTCATTGTAATGACTCTACCTCATGAGTTATATAGGTATACATTTTGAAGTATCTAAATATATGTATATGAATTTATGTGTATGTATGTTTATATATTTTAAGCTACATTTTTACTGTTAATTTTTAAATTTAACTACACTGTGGTCAGACCATGTGGTCTATGTGATGTCAATTCTTAGAAATTAATGAAGACTTACAGCATAATGTTTCGTCAAATTTTAAAAATATTCTATATTAACTAAAAATATATGTATTCTCTATTTGTGGGTGCATATTCTATCCATTGGCTCAAGTTTGTTAAATTTAGTCTTCTGATCTTCCAAATGCTTATGAATTTTGCAATTTATCTGTTTTTTACAGTGTTAAGACTTCTTACAATGATTGTGAACTTATATATTCTTCCTTATGATTTTATTTTAGTTGATATGTTTGAGTCTATAGTATGAATCACATGCAAATTCATTATTGTTATAAATTTTTGGTGAATTCTTGCTTCAACTGTTAAATATGCCACTATATCCAGTTGTTTTTTGCTATTTTTCAGTCTAATACTAATGTTACTTTGCCAAGTTTTCTTTGCTTAAGATTAGCAAGTTATACTTTATCACATCACTTAATTTTCATATGTTCAGTGTGTGATGGTTTGTGCTATTTGTATGCCCTGTAAGCTAAATATAGCTGTTTTAAAAGAACAAATCTCGTAACTCATATCTTTTAATAGGCTTCTTTATTTATATTTTTATTCTTTATTTATATCTTTGTTATATTAGTAAAATATGGGGTTATATTTGTATCATTTGTTGGGGTGGAGGTCGGGCAACACATAGCTGTGCTCCGGGGTCACTGCTGGCTTTACACAGGGGGCCATTTGTGGTGCTAGGGGTTGAACTAAGGTCGACTGCATGCAAGGCGAGTGCCTTAACCCCTGTGCCTTAACTATCTCTGTGGCCCCTGGATCTTTTTTAAAAGGTTTAAATTTTATCTGACTGGGAAAAAAATACTCTAGTCAAAACAGAGCATCCCACCAATGCCATTCTACACTTTAAGTTTTAAAATTGTAGTAGAAGTGAACATAATAAAATTTACCATTTTATCATTTGTAATATGTCATTCAGCAGGCCTGAGTATATTCACAGGGTTGTGTAGCCATCATTATTAATTTCTGGGCAATTTTAATCATCCAGTTCAGAACTCTATACCCATTAAATACTTCCCATCATTTCCTCTACCCCAACTCTTGCAATCTCTGTTCTGCTTTTCTGCTTTGAATTTGCCTCTTCTAAGTATCTCATATACGTCGATTCACATATAATCTTTATCATTTTTACTCTTTTACTTACTGAAGCTTTCAGGGTTAAACCGTGTGGTAGTATATATCCATTCCTTCCACTTTTAGGCCAAAGCGCTGCAGTGTATGCATACAGCATGCATGTTTATTTATCCACTCAACCACAGGTGGGCACAGGGGCTGTTCAGACCTTGTGGCTACTGGGAATGTGGCTGTGGTGAGCATTGGTGTGTAGGTATCTGGAGTCTTCTTTTGTTACTTTGGTGCAAGCCTAGGAGAGGAATTCCAGGGTCTCAGGGTCATTGTGTGGTGAGTGTCTCAGGGAGCGACCTTCTGCTATCCAGAGGAAAGCACTACTTCACAGTCCCACCACCAGCAATGCGAAATGCCACTTTCTTTGCTTCCCTCTGCCTGATGTGTATCTTAGAAAGTGAACACTAACGGTGAAGACTGGAAAGTTGAAAGTGAGATTAAGTAGAAGAGTTTCACCACAGTCTAGGCAAGAGATGATGAGGACCTGAACTAAGGCAAGGATGGTAGGAATGAAGAAATACAGATTCAAGAGACATTTCCAAATACTCATCGTAGTGTTTTCCTACTTTCCTTTTCAATGCGCGTGAACACCTGTGATTTCGGGAAGACAGAAATGAAGGGACAGCTATGGTTCTTTGCAGTCAGGAGCAAAAGGGGAAGAAAGGCATGATGAAAACAGTTCAATATGAAAAGGCTGGGAAAGACGCAGTATTAGGGAGGGGAGTGGAAGGACAGGCCGAGCAGGCAAGGGCCAGCAGGGGCTTTATTTGAGAGGGCGTGGCGTGTGTATTCAGGTGTGGTAGATTACAAGTGGGTTGCTAAGAATATCTCGGCAGAAGAAGCAGAGGATGCAAAGGCCTGGGGAGAGAAAGGAGCAGAGCTGAGGGGTCGTCACTTCTAGTTCCGGGTTTCTAAGATGACCGGAGTATTCTCTACTGAGTGAATGAGGGTGCTGTGGAGCATGCATCACTAGATAAAGACACATGTGTATCTGCAAGATGTGGTTATCAGGAGACTATTTTGTCCACTGAAATGGTGGATAAAATAGGATCTTGTTGGGGCCAGAGCGATAGTACAGCGGGAAGTGCATTTGCCTTGCATGCAGCTGAATGGGGTTCGATCCCCAGCATCCCATATCATCCCCCAAGCACCGCCAGGACTATTCCTGAGTGCAGAGTCAGGATTAACCCCTGAGCATCTCTGGGTGTGACCCTCCCTCCCCCCAAAAAAGATCTTGATTTGGGCTGAAGAGACAGCACAGGGGTTGAGGCATCTGCTGTGCATGCAGCCAACCCTGGTTCAATCCCTGGCACCACAAATTGATCCCAGCCAGAAGTGATTCTGAGCACAGAGCCAGCAGAAAGCTCTGAGCACTGCCGAGTGTGGTCCAAAAAACAAACACAAACAAACAAACAAAGATATCCGTGCAGAGCCACAAGTAAGTCCTAAACATAGCTGGGTGTTGTCCCCACCCCCACACATCCTCCAAAAGAATATAAGGCCAAACAACATATATTACTACATATCACGAATCATGACCATCCTGTTATTCGTCGATTGCCTCGAGCAGGCCCCAGTAATGTCTCCTTCATCCTGGATTTTTAAGAAAGTGCTATATTCAAGGCTCTTTAGAAGAATGAGACCCATCATTGTTAGTGGTATTTGGCATATTGGGTACGCCACGGGGAGTTTGCCAGACTCTGCCGTGTGGGCAGGTTACATTCGGTAGCTTGCCAGTCTGTCCAACTCTTATTGTTATTTTTATTAATTTATTTGCTTTTGGGGTCACACCTGGCAATGCTCAGGGGTTCCTCTTGGCTCTGCACTCAGGAGTTACTCCTGGCGGTGCTCAGGGGATATAGTTTTACCAAAAAGCCTAAAAGATATTCATCTCTAGGAGTGGCAACTGGGATAGTTGTAACTTTTTCATTTGCTTATTGATATATATTTTTTCCATTTGACAACAATATGATTTATTTGTATCCAAAGTAAAAAATGTAATAAGTGCATTTCCCAGGCCAATTAGTCTCCTTGGCAACACCTCAGATGTAGGGAAAGGTGAGGAATCAGTCGAGACTCTGCAGTGGGACGGGTGAGAACACTCGCAGGCCAAGAGGGAACTCTGTGGGTGGTGCAGGAGAGAGAAAACCCCACGCTCAGGTTTGGGTACACTGGCAGGTGGAAACGTTTGAAAGCAAGCTGGAACATAGTGCCAGAACATTCCAGGCCCCTGGGAGGCACGAGATTTGCAACAAGGTTGTTGATACCCTTTGCGAGTCAGAGGGCAGCACACCAGTTCCAAATAGAGATTAAAAGAATGACCGGGAGATGAGCCTGGGTGAGCGGGTAATGCGGATGGTACTTTCATGCTGTTTGGAGAAAAGGAGGAATTTTAGGCTCTAGAATAGGGAGGACAAGACAGGTTTGTTGATAGAGGTTTTAAAAATCTTCAGCACAATTAAAATAAGAAGCAGAGGAGAGGGAGACTTGGGCACCAGAGAACTTCCCGGGCTGTGCGCAGGCCTCACGTGGGTTCCCCCAGAGCTCCGTCCCTTGAGCACCGAGCTATGGCTAGCCCTCAGCACCGCCAGCTACGGAAAGAGGCAGAGTGGCGTGTGTATTCAGGTGTGGTAGATTACAAGTGGGTTGCTAAGAATATCTCGGCAGAAGAAGCAGAGGATGCAACACTTAATAGTACAACTTAATACAAGACTTAATACAAGTACTTGGTGAGACACGTTGATCAAGAAAGTGCCTAGCCTAGTGCTTTGGGGACCAAGTTGGACTCGGTGATATATTCTAAGTGCCAGTTTTCTTCATTTGGAGGAAGCAGTCGGGCCACACCCAGGGCTGCTCAGGGGTTACTCCTGTCTCTATTCAAAGGTCGTTCCTGGTGGGATGTGGAGAGTTACAGGGATTGAACCAAGGTTGGCCACGGCAAGGCAAGTGGAGTTCCCCTGTGCCGGGTCCCCAGTCCTTAGATAACAGCTTTTACCTACGGCTCTCCTGATGGCTAACCAGAAGCCGTCTGTCCAGACGCTCTCTAATTTCTCTTGGTTCTTTTATCTTTGGTTTTTCTTTTTATCCTTCTTGGAATCATTAGCCTTCTGAAATACAGGATCCCTCATTTGATTGATTCTAGAAGGTTCACCAGTGCATCCTCAAAAGGGCTTTTCTGGCCCTCTTCCCTCTCCTGTAAGCAGGAGAGACACGACCCCTTCTAATCATCCATTGCTTCTCTTCGCTCCTGCATTTCTCATCTGTCTTTTTGCACGATCTCTGGATCGTTTTATTCTTAAGTTTATTCTATTTGCTTAGTTATAATTGATTTATTTGGGGGATGTGTTTGGGTCATACCTGGTGATGCTCAAGGGCTGCTCCTGGCTCTGTGCTCAGAGTCACTCTCGGCAGTGCTCAGAGAACCCTGTGCATTACCAAGGTTTGAGCCAGGGTGTCTGTTGCAAGTGCCTTCACGATCCTGTACTATCCCTTCGGCCCCTTGGTCCTTGTTTTTATGCAGCTGGTACAGGTTTTAAAGCCAAATGCTCATTTGAGGTTTGTGGGGGGATGGTGGCGGCCTGATCATCGCTCTTGCACCTGGGACGGGGTGGCTTAGCTCGTTTCCTCTGCCCACGCCTTCTTCCCACCCACCCCAGGCCCCTTTCGCCAGCAGTTAGTGCTTCCATGTTCTGGGGATGGGATCGCTGACAGGGCTGGGGCTCATTTTCCTTTCCCGAGCTCATGCACCTGCCCTCAGGGGCTCAGCTTTGCTTCCTCTGCACAGCCACGAACTTAACAGAACTCTGCTCTGGCTGCGTGGACCCTGGGATCACATGCTCAGCCCGCTGAAGTGTGTGGCCCCTTCGGCCCCTTCTGTCCGTGTTTGTTCACTCTGAGCAAGGGGGCCGCTACTGGCCACACATCCCCTGGCTCTCACTCTCCCCTAAAAGTAAAACTTTTTTTTTCTGCAACCTTTGGAGATGCCCCCACCCCTCCTCCAGGCTGAGTCCTGCTGATGGAGCCCCCCCTTCAGTGCTTCCTGAGGAAGACGTGTGGAGAGACACTCGCCCATTCCCCGTGTCTGCCTTTGCATCGCAGTGACCATTTGGGGCTGCTCAGTTGTGTTTCCAACTCGGATTCACCTTCAGTGAGTTGAATTTTCCCTCAAATATTGTGAAGCTTTTGCTGCTTGCTTCTGGTCTCCAGTGGGGCTAGATTTTGACACAGTCCAGCCTGTGCATGGAAGCGGTTTATTGTCCCATAAGATCTTCCTTTATTCTCTCATAGGATCTTCCTTTGTCCCAGTGCTGAGAAATGCAGAGGCCTGTCCGGGTTTGGTTCGTTCCTCTGTTGTTCTGGGCCCTTGGAAGATCCTTTCACTCTGGAAGCCCGGGCCTTTTTCTAGGGAACGCTCTGCAATGATTTTCTTTCATTGGAAAAAAATATTCTTTTGTCATACCCAGAAGAGCTTAGGAATCATTTGCTCTGCACTCAGGACTCACTCCTGGCAGTTCTCGGGGTCACCCCTAGCAGTGCTCATAGGAATCACACCTACGGGGTGCTGGGGATCAAACCCAGGTTGTCCACAAGTGCGCTCCCAGTTGTACTATTGCTCTGACTCCCCCATTTGAAAAAAAACTGAAGCTCTCATGATTTCAGTGTTGAGCTTCATCTGCTCCTCTTTTTTTTTTACCTTTTTCTTTTTACTTTGTACTTCTCTTTCTGGCCTCCTCCTCTTAATTCTAGTTTTTATTACTTCTATTAAAGTTTTTCATCTATATGAAGCCCTTTTTTATTTCTAGATTGTTTTCATACTGCTTTTTAGCCTTTACCCGCCCCCCCTTTACAGGTAAACAGAAACATCTGGTGCCAGGGCCCAAACCCAGAGCCTTCTTCAGGCTGGGCAGGTGCTGTCCCTTGAACCATCTCCGTGACCTATCCGAGGCAGGGCAGAGCCGCCCCCCCTCGCCTTTCCTGACAGTCATTTCCAAGACTCCTCAGAGAGTGCTGGGACTCTGTTCCTATTTAAGAATGAGGCCTCAGTTGGCGGGGAGCAGGGGGGAATACTTGCTCACATGGGTGGTGCTTCACGGGCTGAGATGCTTACTGGGGAAACTTCAATGTCAGGTTCTTTATTTTCTCTTGGGCTTTCCCGACTTCCTGCTAGAAGTCTAGGAGTGAGGAGAACTTGGCCTCGGGTCCTCAACACCCCCTTTCCCCTCTTGTCTGGCCACATGCTGTCTCTTGTCTGTATTCTCCTGTGTTGGGGTACACTCCCTCTGAACAGCCCTGTACCCTCTCTCCTCATCCCACCTCCCAGCATCCTAGTGGCAGCCAAGTCCTTGGAGCCCCACTCGGCTTTCTGTGCAGGCTCAGGGCTCAGTGTTCTTCCTTTTGTGGGTGTTTTTTTTGGGGATCCATACCCAGTGATGTTGGGGACTACTTCCAGCCCGGAGCTGGGGCACAGGGTATCTCGCTCCTAGTTCTCCTTGGGGGACTCCAGGGCCCCCCATCAAAGCTCGCACCTCAGCAGGGCCAGTGCTGAGTCTGCATTCAGTTACTACGTCCTCCTGGGCTCTATGGCCTCTGGACAGGAACTGAGACCGGGCCCAGAGTGGGCAGCGGTTCACTCTGCGGAGCAGACTAGCGAGGCGGTCACCTTTTAGGGTCCCACTTCAGAGGGGGTCGCTGATCCATCCCCACACAAACAGGCTGTGGGAAGCAGACTGGGGGTCATAGGGCCCAGCGGACGCACCAGGCCGGGACTCGGAGGCTACTGAACTCACCCCTCAGGGCTCAAGTTGTCTCATCTTCATGCCTTTGGGGCCTCTGCTATATCCCTCTTGGCGTGGCCTGCACTAGATTCAAAGATACTTGGTGATACTTAAAGAGCCACCTCAGCACCCCATGGCAGGGTTCTCCGAGGACATCTAGCTGATCAGGGAACCCTGGTCCCTGCAATTCTCCAGAGAGGATGTAGGAAGTGTGCAAATTTCTGCCCTCTCTGGCCCGTCTCCAGGGCACCCCTCAGCTCATCTGCTGCTGATCCATTTCAGAGAACGGGGACCCGGCAGAGCAGACATCAGATTTCTGAGTTGAAATCCGCTTTGGCAACTCTCCCAGAGCACAGGATGGCTTTTCTCTAGGCGGAAGCTGGCACAGAGAGTAGCTTACCAGATTAAGGGAGACTTACTGGACAGCAGGTGGTCAGCGGGTGTTGGGAGTCCCTGGCAAACCTCGCTTTTTACCTGAGTTGAGGACAGGATCTTAGCCCGACCACACAGAAAAACGTAATCACGGGCCCATCTCACCCACTGACCACGCTTCAGTCGGACTCCGAGTCTGTGGAATCCGCCGACCACTCCCACCCCCATGGCCTCAGGGAAGGGGCAGGCTGGTCAGAGCCCTGTGACGTCTCCTTTCGGGCCCCCTTCTCAGTAGACCCGTAGAGCCTGGATCAGAAGGGAGCCCCCTCCGTTGTGTGGGCAGCTGGGAGGGGAGAGTTGGTGGGGGGCGCCTCTGTGATATCTGCGGGGCCCTGCAGTAGCCTCCAGGGCAGCAGAGCGTGGACCTCTCCGGACATTTTCCAGAAAGTTGCTCTGTTCCACAAAGTCCTGCTCCATGGAACGAGGTTTAACCAGCTCTTTCCTCTGTGTCTGTTCCGGAGACCCTGCCGCGGTCTGGTTTGCAGGGAGGAAGAAGCCGCGTGTGCAGACGCATGTGCCGCTCTGACGCCTGTGCTCCTCTTCCAGGTACTGCGACTGCTTTGCTGGCGGGGACTTCTGCAATAACTGCAACTGCAATAATTGTTGCAACAACCTACGGCATGAAATCGAGCGGTTTAAGGCCATTAAGGTAATCCATTTTCATTAAATGCCTGCATCTAAAAAAAAAAAAAACATTTAGGGGCTGGAGTGATGGCACAGTGGGTAGGGCATTTGCCTTGCACGCAGCCGACCCAGGTTCGATTCCCAGCATCCCATAGGGTCCCCCGAGCACCGCCAGGAGTAATTCCTGAGTAGCATGAGCCAGGAGTAACCCCTGTGCATCGCCGGGTGTGACCCAAAAAGTAAAAAAAAAAAAAAAAAAAAAAAATTTTAAAGGGCTTGAGTTGGTCGTCCGCTCTTTCCAGAGATTCCTATTAGAAAAAGGAGAGGACTGTTCCTAGCTGGCGAGAGGGGCATGGAGGGAACTTCGGACAGGAGGTACACAGGAGCCCAGTAACCAGAGAAGCAGAGAAAGTGCCTCAGTCTCTCCCGAAGAGGGCTGGCCTGGGGTGGGGGCTGTGGAATCATGCAGGTAGGAACTTTTGTTTGGGGAGTTAAGAAACTTAGGGTCACTGTATGAAGCCTGAGGTTTAAATGGTGCAGTGGGGGGTGGTGTGACCAGGCCACTCACTGTTCGAAGAGGGAAAGGAGCAGTTCGCCATGACAGTGTCTGATTTCTACCCCAGGACTGTGGGGTGAAGGGTGCAGGGCCCAGGGCAGGCAACGCTTCAGGCAATCCGGAAAATCTCTTGCTAAAGTTTTCATGCTGAAATTTGTCGTTTCATTCCTTTGTATAGGCGCAAGAGATGATCAGAGATGGGTCAGTTTAGGTCATTTAGTCTGGGACCAACCTACCTGAATCTCCCTCCAGGGACATTCATGTGGGGGCCATCAGATTTACAAAGGGGGCCCAAGGAATGTCGCCTGCACATTTGCCACTGTCCTGCTATATCATGGTTGGTCTATTTCCTTAAAATAAAATTTTTGACTAATAATTTTTCTAAAGTAATTTAATTTTCCTTTGAATTGAGCAGTTGAAAATCTTTATCAATTTTGTTTGGGCAACATACTGATAGCGCTCAGGGCTACTCCAAACTCTGTGCTGGGGGAGGTCACAGTAGTGGCGGGGGACATAGAGTGCCCGGGACGGAGCTTGGGCCTCACACGCAAGGCCTGCAAGCGGCGAGCACTGTCTGCGGCCCTCTCAGTTCTGATCAGCAGAGTCTGGAGAAGCCAGCGTTCCCCTCACTGGTCAGCCTGCTTGGATTCAGAGGGCACATGAGAGCTGTGACCACAGAAGCTTGACATTCAGCCACATTTTCTTTAGGAGTAATAGTGCTCTCCACAGTTCAAAGTGTCAGCAGAATTCATTGTGGTACATAAAAATAACATATGGTAGAAGACTAATATCCATGGCCAGGGAAAACAGGGCCTAGGATGACTGGTCCCGGGTTGAAAGTAACCACAAGTGTGTGTGGGGCTGAGGGTAGGTAAGAGAGAAGAGACCAGTATGACAATAATAGCAGAAATAATCATGGTGGACAAGATCTGAGTGTTAAAAGTAGGTAAAGGGATATTCTTGATAACATTCCAATAGCAATATTGTAAGCCACAATGTCCAAAAAAGGGGAGAGAGAGAGAGAGAGAGGGAGGGAGGGGAGACAGAAGGAGAGAGGGAGGGGGAGGGAGGGAGGGAGGGAGAAAGAGAGAGAGAGAGAAGGAGAGAGAGAAGGGAGAGAGAGAGAGAGAGAGAGAGAGAGAGAGAGAGAGAGAGAGAGAGAGAGAGAGAGAGGAAATCTACCATAGAGGCAGGTGGGGGATGAGGGGTGATGGGAAGGAACCTGCGGACACTGGTGATGGGAAATGTACATTGGTGGAGGGATGCATGTTGGGACACTGTATGACTGAAATCTAATCATAAACAGTTTTGTAAGGATCTGTCTCACAGTGATTCAATTAAAAAAGAAAGTGTCAGCAGAACTGGAGAGACAGTACAGAGGATAGAGTTCTTTGCCTTGCATATGGTTGACTCAGGGTTAGTTTTTGGCACCCATTACATCCCTCTGCACCGTCAGGAGTGAAGTGATCCCTGAGCAAAGAGCCAGGAGTAAGTCTCACGCATCACCAGGTGTGGCCCCAAAACCAAGGAAAAGGTTCAGCAGTTTCACTTAGACCCTGTTGGAATTCTCATGTATTGCCAATGGGAGTATCAGTTGTTGTAATTTTGGGAATTCAGCTACCCTTTCTATGTATTGTCACTGAGAAATCTCAGGTCCGAAAGTGTAACCCAAGAAAGCGAGTGTGACTGTCTCCCAGAGGCACCCAGAGATTGGAGTCACTTCAGCAGCACTAACCCCAGAGAGGACACCCCAAGGTGTCTGCCCACCCACACAGTCAGAGACACTGCGGCAGTGGGTCAGATGAACACAGCCCATCTGTGTAAGGACGCGTGCTCAGGCCTCCAGGCGAGCAGGTGGGCATACTGGGGGACTGCGTTCCCAGGAGGGGTGCACATATGGATAGTGGAGGGTCACATGGAGGGCCTCTGGGGACTGGTCTGTCGCTCGCTTGCAGGGGTGTGCACAGAGCGCCCCGCTCCTCCATCCCCAGAATGTGAGACTCTGCCCTGCCCCATGTTGCATTACATAGTAGACACACTCCAGGCTGCGGTCAGCCCTGGGCAGCAGAGCGACACGCAGGGCAGGCGTTCACTTTGTTCAAGCATGTTGGTCTATCTGGATAGCACCGAGATTTCTTTTTCCTTTTAGAGTTAAAATATGCAAGTAAGGATGAAAGGCCACGCGTGATGCCAAAGATACGGTCCAGACACGGAGACCTGGTCCCGTGAGCGCAGGAACCAGGAATGGAAGCCGCCATCGCCGTCTGATCTTTCGGCTTGCAGGGTCCGGCTCTGAGGCTGCTGTGGGGTTGAAGGCCAGAGCGCGTGGATGAGGGGGCAGCATTCAGGGCGAGTGTTAGCGTGGCAGGATCCCGAGTGTGCAGGAAATGCAAGAGGAGAAAATGCCCCTTGCGCAGGGGATTTGCTGTGCAGTTTCCCTGAGCCTGGTTCCACCATTTATAGAAAAACAAGCCAAGCCGAAGAAACTGGGGAACAGATGGATGGAAACCAGGGGAGCCGGTGTCTGGGCCGACTCACCGCCTCCTGGGCCCTGTTGACGTGGAGGACTCGAATGACAGCCCTAAGGACAGCGTCCACACAGGAGTGCGTTGACGTGAGACGCCCTGTGTTGACAGGCTTTTGCGTTTTCTGTTAGGCGTGTCTGGATAGGAACCCAGAAGCCTTCCAGCCTAAGATCGGGGAAGGGCAGCTGGGAGCCGTCAGGCCTCGCCACAACAAGGGCTGCAAGTGCAAGCGCTCGGGCTGCCTGAAGAACTACTGCGAGTGCTACGAGGTGAGTGGTCGCGGCCCCGCGTTGTTGTTTTCAAAGGCAAATATTTGGATCTCAGTGACTTCTGTGGTTTAAAGTAAAATGCTGCTAGGGGCCAGGAATGTGGCTCAAGCAGTACAGCACATGCCCAGCATGTCTGAGGCCCTGAGTTTGGTCCCTGGCACCCCAAGGCCTCCAAGCACTGCCTCGTGTGGCCCTGTGATAAAGAAGTACGTCATTTAAGAAGTATGGGGAGGGGATGGAGCGACAGCACAGCGGGTAGGGCGTTTGTCTTGCACGCAGCTGACCCGGGTTCGATTCCCAGCATCCCATGTGGTCCCCTGAGCTCCGCCAGGAACCAGGAGTAATTCCTGAGTGCAAAGCCAGGAGTAAGCCTTGTGCATCGCTGGGTGAGACCCAAAAAGAAAAAAAAAGTATGGGGAGGGGCCTGAAGCCATCGTGCAACATGTAGGGCATTTGCTTTGCACGCAGTCGACCCAGGTTCCATCCCTGACATCTCAAGTGGTCCCCTGAGCATCAGGAGTGATTCCTGAGTGCAGAGCCAGGAGCACTGTGGGTGTGGCCTCCAAACAAAAAGCAAAAAAGTACATGAGCTCTCTTCCGGGTTTCCGCCAGGAGACACATCTGTTAGAATGTCTCCGCTGTCAGTGCCTTGGGAGGGGCGCTCGACGTGCAGTGCCCCCACCCACTGGGACCCGCTTGGCGGGGTGACCATTCTCTTCCTCCCTGAGCAGAGTGGGGGGTGCGCTCACAGTGGATGACAGCAGGTCCACAATAGGCCCAGCACCGGTGTCCCTGTGCCCAATGCTTTCAACAAGGCAGTTCCCCGCTCCCCCGCCCTTCAGGGACAGGACCCTGCAGTTGTCTACAAATCCAGGTGCAGACCAGTTCCTGAACAAAAGTAGAGGGACTTGCTCTCTTTCTCCCTCCATCCCTCCCTCCCCCTCCCTCTCCCTGTCCTCTCCCTTCACCTCCTCTCTCTCCCTCTCTCCCACTCCCTCTCTCCCTCCCCCTCTCCCTCCTTTCCTCCCCCTCCTCCCCCCCTCCCCTCAGGCTCCTTCAGGGAAGCATCTGAGAAACCTTTTCTTAGAAGCTCTGGGGCTGGTGATAGTCCAGTGGGGAGGCACTTGCCTTGCACGCAGTTGCAGGTTTGATCCAGGAGTGACCCCTAAGCATAGGAGTAAGCCCTGGGGGGGCGTGGTCCCTGCAAAAAATTAAAAATAAGGCTCAGAGGGCTAGCATACACATTGTGCATGTGGGGTCCCATCCCTGGCACCTTACAGTCCCTCAGGTACTGAGGGGAGGTCTCTGAGCACAGATCTTAGAATAGCCACTAAGTATGACCTCTTCCCCGGAAAAGCTCTCCTTTGCTGGGTGTTTGTTGGGGATACCTGTGTATTTAATTTTTTTTAATTATTTATTTTTTTTTGTTTTTTGTTTTGTTTTTATTGAATCACTGTGGGAAAGATTACAAAGCTTTCAGGTTTAAGTCTTGGTCATGCAACCATCTAACACATTTCCCTTCACCAGTACTTATTTTTTACCACCAAGAACCCCAATAACCCCCCCCCCAACCTCTCAATGCCTGTGAGGCAGATGAATTCTAGTTAACACTCTATCTACTTTGATTAGATTCATTGTTTCGACAAAAGATGCACCATTATTATTTAGAGTTTACACCCCAAATCAGACCTGCTGAAAAGGCTTTGTGAAATAATTTGTTTTCTACAGCTGGTTACAAGAACCAAATGATGTCGCATGGCCACAATAGCAGTCACACAATTTTGGATTTCTGATATTTTACTTATTAATCCTGGAAGTATTTCTGCCGAGAGTCAGATAATTATAAGATTGGTTTCTGTGGCTCTGGAGTCATGGCCGTGCTGGAGAGCCGCTCATGGGGGGCAACTCGTGACCTCGGTAGGGCGTGAAGGACAAGCCGGGAACACCCCCCTTCCCACGAGGTTCAGTCACCCCATCTCGACCGGCTCATACCTGGCTTTCCAAAAAGCTCCGAGGTGGCTGCCATCTTGCTTTCCCAATATTTTTTAAGTTTTAAGTAGAGATTAGGCTTAAGAAAAATCCTCACAGGTAGTTGGGTAGATGCTCAAAGGGCCAGAGCACATGCTCCACATGTGGGACCCTCAGGTCCTATTCCTTGGCACTGCAGGTCCCCTGAGCACTGCTGGGAGTGACCCCTCAGCACTGTCCTAAGGCCCAGAACCAAAATTAAAATGAGGTGGGAGGAGACTCACCTCAGATCTGACCATCCTGGAGGCGCTGAAAGATAGGAATCAAGCAGACCTGGCAAGTCCCCAGCTAGGAATTTGGAGGTTTATTGAAAAATATTGCAGAGGGGCCAGAGTGATAGCACAGCGGGTAGGGCGCTTGCCTCGCCTGTGCCGACACAGCTTCAATCCCCAGCACCACACAGGTCCTCTGAGCCTGCACAGACTGATCCCTGAGTGCAGAGCCAGGAGTCCGCCCTGAGCACAGCTGAGCGTGGCCCCCAAACAAACGAGAGCTGCAGAAATTACAAGTTTCAAAGTGAGCAACATCACCCCAGTGGAACCGTTTTCAAAAGTGTTTGTGGCATCTCTGCTCTTCACAGCACCCCTGCTGGCAGCCAGGGTGCAGGGCATTGAGCCCTTTCCTCGGTGGGCGCTGGCATGAGAGGGGCAGGGGCCCCGGGTGTCTGGCAGACTAGAAGTTCCACAAGAAATGTCCACCGTGCAGAGCCAAGTGCCCAGGAGCCTCTGCGAAGTGGCTCTGTCCAGGAAAGCATTTCTGGACCTGGAAGAGAGGGGGTCCAGCCCGTCGTGGTTGGCAGTGCCAGACATTAATGGCACGCATGGGTTGGAGCCGAGCTGGCGTAAGCTACGGGCACCGGGGCGGGGGGCTCCTTTCCCTGCATCGTGCTGCCATGTGGTAGAAACCACGCCCCCCACACCGAACCCCTCGGGGTCCCCTTGAGTACCCAAGCAGAGGCCTGCCCTGTGACTGCACCTTCCCTGTGTGCTCAGGCCAGCACCTCCCATGACTGTCGGGCTAGAACTCTACCACCAGTTCGGCAGGCTTTATGCGAAATAAGCGTCGTCAGCGTGCTTGCTGGACTTCCAGGAGGGAGAGCAGCCCCTTCGCCCTGCTGAGAACCCCCACAGCACGCCCCGCGCTCACCCACCGTGTCCCCACCGCCCCGTCGTCTCTGCTCTGACGCTCTGCTTCGCTTCCTCAGACTCTTTATTCCTCGTTTCCCCTGATGTGATGATGCATCTTGGGTCATCCGCGCCTTCTCCCCTTCCCTTGGTTGTTACCGTTGATGATCCGGGTGGGCCCACGCCTGGCTGAGGTTTGTGCCCCTCTCGTGGCCAAGGTGCTTGTGGGGCCCCGGCCCTGCAGTGCCCACACAGTGCTCCCCATGGATGCCTTTCCCACCAGTGCTCGCACAGCTGGCTATGTGTAACACTCGTCTGGTGTCACGCCCCTTCTGTGGTGCACAGCAGAGCTGTGAGAAACCAAGGCAGGGCTGCGGAAATGCTCGGCGCGTGTGGGACCTCAGGGGCTTGAACTCATGACCACATGCCTACAAGGGAGGTATTCCCTCTCCTGGCCCTGCCCTTTTTTGGTAAGAACATTGGGGGTCACGTGTACGCACTCAAGCAGAAGCCAAGGGTTTATTTACGGCCCAAAGATAATTTGTTATTTGATGAATTCTAGGGCAACTTAATTTTACCGAAACCTTCTCTATTACCAGGCCAAAATTATGTGTTCTTCTATTTGCAAATGCATTGGTTGCAAAAATTATGAAGAAAGCCCAGAACGAAAAACCCTAATGAACATGACAAACTACATGGATGGTGGGGATTTGGAAGGTGGTCGTCACTTGTCACCAAACAGACCCTCAGCGCTGCCCCGGGGGAGCAAAGAGAGGTGAGTGCTCGGCTGTCACTGTCCAGGGAGGGCGGCAGAGGCGCACTGTGCTGGTGGCTGGGGGAGCCCCCCCACCCTCCTGAGCTCCTCACACATGGCTCCAGGGTCCCTCTAATCGGGAGGGTTTGTCCTGTTTGGACTCGCTTGTGCTGCTCCTGCCTGTGCGGCCTGTGGGGTGACACAGAGAGTGGGGAGAAGGTATGGCCACAGCGGGGAGCCTGCCGGGAAGTGGGGCACTGTGTCCCGCGCGGAGGAGCAGGCAGTCGGTGTGCGTCTCCTCCCCTCTCGCTGGTTTGGCCAGTCCTGCCATCACCTCTCACCGCTGAGCTGAGAACTGTTTTACCGGATTTTTACTCTGCCACCCTCCCCCCGAAAAGACTGGCTTTGGGGCTGGAGCAATCGTACAATGGGGAGGGCCTTCCATGTGGCTGATCCGGGTTCAATCCCCAGCATCCCATATGGTCCCCCGAGCACCACCAGGAGTGATTCCTGAGAGCAAAGCCAGGAGGAACCCCTGAGCATCGCTGGGTGTGACCCCCCCCCAAAAAAAGAGTGGCTTTGAGGTGTCTGTGTCGGCTCGTGTGAGGAGAAAGTGCCAGATGCTGCTCTCTGCCACTCTGTGAGGCTGGGCCCCTCCTCGCTGGGTCACTTGGGGGAGTGGCTGTCAGGATCCCGACGGGGGTCTTTATCAGGAGCCTCCTCTGCAAACAGGGTGGCCTGGCCCGGGCGCGTGGGGGGCAGGCAGCTCTGAGTCGCCTGCCCTCTCCTGAGGGTGGCCTGTCCATGTCAGCCTGTCCTCACAGACAGGCCCAATGGTCATCTCGGTTCCACATGTGCTGTGTACAGAGCCACTGCCGCTCCGGCCCGAGCACTGGGGCGGCTCTAGGGCAGCCAGGGGGCCGGTCTGAGGGGCTGGTGCCACCTACTCAGAACCGCATGCAGAACCGAGGGGCATTAGTTGCCCTGTCAGTGCTTCCGGGACGGAGAAGGCAAAACCTCGGGGCCCCTGGCTCCCTCCCGCACCAGTGCCCAGTGCTGGGCAACCTATCTGCTCTGCCCATGGCCTGTGTGCCCAGCCCCGTCCGCCCTCCCCTGCCCACCGCACCTCCAGGCTGGCCCTGTCACCCAAGCTCTTCTGGGTGGCCTGTGGGTGTGATTCTGACTCTGCCACGAGAGGGAGGCGGTGTGGCTGCACCATCTTCCCCGCCACGTTTGCCGTGGCAGCTCTGGGAAGGCGGCACTCGGGGCTCCCTGTTGGCTCTTCCGAGCATGCACCAGGCAGGCCCCGTGCCTCATCCCTGCGCTAACCCTGTGTCCCCCACAGGCGTGCCGCCTCCTGCATCTCGTGGGAGGTGGTGGAGGCCACGTGCGCCTGCCTGCTGGCCCAGGGCGAGGAGGCCGAGCGGGAGCGCTGCCCACAGGGCCTGGCAGAGCAGCGGGTGCTGGAGGAGTTCGGCAGGTGCCTCTCGCAGATCCTCCGCATTGGCTTCGAGGCCAAAGGCCTGAAAGTGGACTAGCGGCGCGCCGCAGGCGAGACGGGTCCACTGGCGCCTCGGTCCCGAGGGAGCACAGCGTTTAGCAGGGGCTCAGGAGCTCATGGCGCCAGCACGGCCCCCTGATATTTAGGGACAAGCCCAGCTGCACCCTGAGGTCCCTCAGGGTCTTCTGGGAGCCCCCAGCCTCGCGCAGGCCTCTCGGCGAGCCCAGAAGGGTGGCCCGGCTGGAGGCCCGGGGACGGCTCACTTCTCGGTGTGTTTCTGCATGTTTGTTTGCATCGCGGGAAAGCTCCGTTACCCAGTGAACCTCCCCCAAATTATTGTTACCATATTGTTTGTAAAATACAGTTCAAATAACTAGTTTTGCCGGCTCAGTGGGAAAGAGCAGTTACTTGTTGATTCTTTCTTTGGTCCTGTTGTAAAAACAAAGCGAAATAAAAAGCTCAAATGCTCCCATTGTGGCAGTTGACTCGGGGACCGGAAGGGGCTCAGCACTGAGTCCTTGGCCCAGACTCTCACCAGAACCTTCTGCTGCTGTGCTGGCCCAGACTGCTGGGAAAGTGCGTCTGAAAGCAGCCCCTGGGGGGAGGTGGGGGGGATGGCAGGTCGGGCCAGGAGCTGAGGAGGATGCTGGCCTGTGTGGTATTGTGCCGCGGTCGGTCTGGTGCCACCAGGGAACACACAGGGCAAAGAAATACAGCTGCTCCCCTTTGCACCCCAGGGCTCTCCCACAGGGAGATGAGCACCTGGCCAGGGGCTCCAACGGCGGTGCCCCGTGGCCCTGTGGCCTCAGAGCAGGAAGGGCTGCACCCTGGCTGGGGGCGGGGGGGCAGGAAGGGGGCTGGGGAGCGTGCAGGACACTGCGTGCTGGAGGGAGGGGAGTGCTGGACAGGGCGACCACCCCTTCTGCAGGGCTTTCACTTTTCCTGGTTGTCTGGGCCCCCAGGCTTCAGGTCTGCTCCTGCTGCTGTCGGAGACTGGCCGAGCTGTGGCTGTTGTGTGGCCTCACACAGCACTAACGGGCACTAATGCAGCCCTCTGCTCCCTGCCTTCAGGAGACAAGGCCTGGGGGCCCTTTCTGTCATGGCCCAGGAGCCAGGAGGGCCCCACCTGCTGGGGCTGTCCCCTGCAGGTCACTCGCCACCTCAGCTGCACACGAGCTGTCACAGGTGCCCCTGCTAGGGTCAGGCTGCCCCGCACCTCCGCCAGTGGTGAAGCTGCCGCCAGAGCAACCCAGAACTGTGGCCTCCACGCTTGGGCGCCCTCGGCTTCAGAGGAGCCTCCGGGGCCCCCACGGGAGGGAGGTGAAGTCTTCCTTGGGGGGGGGGGTGGTGTGAGCACCCCTGCACTCAGCCCGGCCCCCTTCCTCAGGGTCTCCACTCACTCGCACAGCCTGACATCACTGTTTCCCGAGCAACGCTGTCTGTCCCAGTCACAGACTTTCTGAGCCTGTCACACCCAGAAAAATGGCGGTTCCAGGGACAGATGACATGAAAAGCGCAGACGCTCTCGGCGGTGGCGTCTGCGCGACAGCACTGCTGTCCTGGCATGTTCTAAGAAGCCCGAAAAGGGTGGCCGGGCCCACACACGGGACAGAAGGACACTACGAACAGCTGCTGGGTTTTATTTGGCCTCGTCAGGTTGTGACGAAGGGAAAGATCTTTTGCACAACATAGCATCAAAGCTGAGGGGGGGGGAAGAGCTCGCCCTGCAGGGACCGGCTGAAGACCATTGCCGGTGTCCAGTCCAACCCCTGAGCGTCCTCAGGCCAGTGCCTTGTCATCGGGAACTGCCGAGGGGACATCGGGTGGGCTCCCCGGGATGCGGGCATCTGTGGGAAGATGGCAGGAGAAGGCTGCTGCTGTCACATCTTGCACCCCCCCTCCGGACTAGCCCCCAGTGGGCACGACTCCCAGGGCGCGTGCCCCTTTCCTGGCTGACCTCTCCCACTTGGCAGGTATTGGACATGGTCAGCCTCAATATATGCTTTTATTTTTCTTTTTTGGGTCACACCTGGCGATGCACAGGGGTTACTCCTGGCTCTGCACTCAGGAATTACCCCTGGCAGTGCTCAGGGGACCATATGGGATGCTGGGAATCGAACCCGGGTTGGCCGCGTGCAAGGCAAATGCCCTACCCGCTGTGCCATCGCTCCAGCCCCTCAGTGTACGCTTTAGAGAAGTGTGATCCCCTCCGAGGCATAGAGAGTGAGCATTTCTGATGAAATGACACCTAACCGGGAAAAGCAGCCCCCAGCCTCTCGGGGCCCTGGTCACTGGGGTGGTTCCTCTCCTCACCTCCGCCTGCTATGGGTGTCTCAGAGGGAAAACAGCCGCCTGAGCGCCCCACTCCTGAACCGCCAGGGCAACAATCCAAAGAGATCCAACCGGGGCTCCCTACGCTCACAGCTGCACCCAAAATGGTGTGAGATGTGGGAAGGAACGTGCCTCCCCACCCCCAGCCTTCCCAGGCACTTCTTCCCCGGGCCGTGACCTCAGGCCAGGTGCTCCTTGGGCCATAGGTCACACCCAGAATGCACAGAAGAGCCACCAGGCTTCCCTGATGTATCTGCAGAAGATACTAGAAGTCAGGATGGGTATCACAGAACAGCAGCCTGGCCCCAGAAGTCTGAAGAAAGGAGCGCACAGAAATACGGGGGGCCGGGCCGCCAGAGAGAGAGAGAGAGAGCGTGGCGGGGGGGCGCTTCCTTCCACATAGCTCATCTGGGTTCCATTCCCGGCACCACAGATGGTCCCCGGAACCCTCCCAGGAGTGATCCCTGAGCGCAGAGCCAGGAGTAAGCCCTCCCGGGTGTGACCCCAAAACCAAAACTAAACAGAAAACATGGGGTCCTTGGGGCTGGAGTGATAGCACAGCCGGGAGAGCGTTTGCCTTGTACGCTGCTGACCCAGGTTCGATCCCTGCCCTGCATCCCATAGGGTCCCCTGAGTCTTCCAGGAGTGACCCCCGAGCATCACTGGGTGTGTCCCTCCCCACAAGAGAAAAATAAAATATATGGGGTCCTCATCTGGGGGCGCTCACAGACATGGTTAATGTGGCCTAAGGTCCTGCCTGTACGGCCCAACAGTGGCGTGGCCGCCCATGCCCCTCCATGTGTGAGCTGCACTCGGGGGTGCCGTGGGCTCTGTGAAGGCCGCTGCCGGTCCAGCTGCAGCTGCAGAGGATGTGGACACAGTGCCCCGCAGTTTTGTGGCATCCCCCGCAGGCTCCGTAGGGGTCCAGGCCCCGAGTGGCGGGACTGTGTGGATGACGGTTCACGTACCTCTGAGGCGCAAGACGTCCAGCAGCTCGAGGACGGTGCGCACGACATCGCTCTCGGCCCGCGGCCTGTGGAGGCTCCCTGGAAAAACAGCCTGGGTGTCTCCCCAAAGCGGAGCCCCCACAGCACCCCAGCCCCAGGGGCCCCCTCTTGCCCCCCGCCTGCCCCCCGTGAGGCCTCGCCCTGCTCACCAGGCCTCCCGTCATCCTCCAGCTGCAGTTCCCGCTTGCCCGCGATGCTGCTCTGATCGGGGAACGACCTGTGGTTTTCGATGGCGTCTGGGTGCAAAGCAGAGAAAGGTCCCGAGTGAGCTGCCTGTCGGGCTGCAACCCCGACCCCCGAGCCAACCCGGGCAGTGTGGCGGGAGCGGAAGAAGGGGGGAATGATGGGGAGTCAGGAACTGGGGTGCTGGGGGAGGCGTGAAGTGAGGGTAAGAAGCGTGTGTGAGAGCTGTAAGTGTGTGAGGTGTGTGTGTGTGGTGGGTATATGCACAGTGGGTATGTGTGAGGTGTATATATGTGTTGGCTGTGTGTCTGAGGTGTGTGTAGTGGGTATGTGTGAGCTGTGTATGTGTGAGGAGTATGTATGAGGTATGTGTGTGCTGGGTGTGTGTGTGGTGTATGTGATGGGTATTGTGTGGTCTGCATCTGGGCTGTATCTCTGGGGTAGATATGTGGGGTATGGGGTATGTGGAATGTGTGTGTGTGTGTGTGTGTGTGTGTGTTGCATGTATGTCAGTGTTAAAATGCAGGAGTCATTTATGATTGCCAGCAGAGAGATCCCTTGAGAAACGTCTGGAAGGAAAGGGAGGGAGGGAGGGAGGGGTGCAGCACCAGGGCCTGGTTTGGGGCTTCTGAGGAGAGCCCTGAGATGGGGTAGGGGCGAGGCCCCCGCGTCTGGCTCCCAGAGGAGGCCTGAGAGCATCAGTGCCCCGACCCTCCCACCCGCAGGGCTGCCACGGCACTCCGGTGTGGCCGTTTCTGGCCATTTCCGGCAGCCGAGCCAGCAGGACACTGTAAAGTGGGAGGATTCTGTGGAGACTCTGCAAGCCCCGCATCCCGCGGTGCAGGCAGACGAGACCTGCTGATGTGTCCCTGCAGAGACGCTCCTGGAGCCAGCCTGTCCCAGGAACCACGGCTCTCTCCAGGGGAGGACTGTCACTAGCAGATCAGCTCAGGGGACACCTGAGTCCCGGGGGAGGTGGAAGCGCCCAGCGACCTCCCATGACTGCATGCCTGGCACGTGGGTATGTGTGTGCACGGAGGCAGCAAACGGGGAGGGGGAGGCCTGGGAAAGATCCTCTGGGCAGGTGGGGGGTCACCTGGAGGCGTGGCCTGTCTCTGGCCCCCCTCCGGGGCAGTGGGAGTCCCTGGGCTCTGTACCGGATGGAAGAAACTCCAGCATGTCCAGACAAGGGCAAGGGTGGGAGCTCCGGCCACGCCCTGCAGGACCAGCCCAGCGCGCTGCCTGGACTCCGAGACTGTCCTTCCTGGCCCAGGTGCCCTCAATGATGTCACTGTCCCCCCACCCCCAGCCCCGTCCCGCCTGAGGCCAACTGTTGGTCTGCTTCCAGAGGCTTGGGGAGGGCTGAGGGGCCCCTGCCCCCGGCTCAGTCATGCCAGCCAGACCCGCACATACCATTACGGGGCACTCCCGGCGCCCTGCAGGGGCGGCTACTGGTCTCTTTGCTGCTGCTCTGAGACTGTCACCGCCCAGGTACCCCCAGGCCCTGCCCCTGATGCAACCGCAGGGGGCCTGGCTGGTGTTCCCGGGGAGCGGGCACTGAGTGGGCACTGAATGGGCGCCGAACCCCCCTCCCTCTGCACGGATGCGCCTGCACAATGCAGAGGGCATTGGGGCAGGTGCAGGGGCCGCTGGTCACTTACTTGGACCCAGGAGGTAGCCGGCGCTGTTGAGGGTCCAGCCTCGCTTGGCCTTGCGCTGCTGGAGAGAGAGAGATCAGCAGGGCGACACTTGGAAGCCCCCAAACAGCTGCTGCGGGCACTCAGTGGGGCTTGGGGGACACTTGACCCGCTCCCCTGGAAGGAAGTGGGGTGCAGGGCAGAATTGTGTGGGCATTATGAGTGGCCCCCAAGTATGCGATTATTGCCCCCAAAACAGGCTTTTGGGGCTTGACCAGATCCTGCATTGAAGTCGGGGCACCCCGTCTCCCGAGTAGCTCCCTGCAGCGGGCAGCCGGGTCCCTGACTGCGCAGAGGGTTAAGCGCCCCCATCCACCCTCCCCATCCCTGGGGACCCACTTACCGGAGCCCTGAGCCCCCGGGTGGCGGGCAGGGCAGCGGCCAGCAGCAGGGCAGCGAGCAGCAGGGCGGCGGCCCTCGGCATCTGCAGGGAGCAGCGGGCGCACGTCGGACGGTGCGCGGCAGGGCTGAGGGTCCCGGGGCCGGGGGTGGGGCGGCCAGAGCAGAGGGTCCCTGGGGGCGGCTGGGGCAAGCGGGGCTCTGGGCGCGCTACCTTGGGGCAGGTCCCGGTGTCGCTGGGTCCAGGTGTTGGCGGTGGGTCCCGGTGTCGCTGGGTCCAGGTGGCGGCGGCGGTGTCACAGGGTCCTGGTGTCGCTGGGTCCGGGTGTCGGTGGGCCGGGCGGGGGGCGTCACCGCATGGCTCGGAGGCAGGAGGCGGAGGCAGGAGGCGGTCCGGATCCTCCGACGTGCCTGGAGCCACTGGCGCCCGCGGCTATTTATTGGGACGCGACAGCGCGTCACAGCTCGGACCCACCCCCGCGGGAGCGACGGTGACTCCAGCGTCAGGGCCGGCAAGACCTAGCGGCAGGCAAGCCCTGGGGAGAGCCCCCATCCTCCACCCTGGCGGAGACCCGGCTCGCTGGGGGAGCCCCACCCTGGGAGGAGACCCCCCCAAAAAATATCCCTTGGGCAGAACCACCGGCAAGGTGGTCCCCAGCTGTGGGGTGCAGCTGAAAGTGAGTCCCCCCTGCCAGCTTGTCTGGGACCTGGACCTCCAGCCTGGCCCCTGTCCTGTTTGCTAGGAAGCCCCTTCCTGGGGCCCTACTCAGGCTCACAGTTGAGGGGGGCTTGGCCAATAATGGATGGCCAAGGTCCCTCAAAATGTTTATCCTAGGAGCAGACCCCCAACCTTCCAGAACACAGCCTTGATGCCCACAGGGGGTGGGGGTTGCTGACCACACCGAGATGCCTTGGCTCCCCGACCTGAGAACACTCAGAAGTGTAACAGCAACGCCTCGGCCATCCCCACCCGGCCCCTGCCCTGCCTGAATGGTAAAGGGGGCGCCCTGAATCCAGGTCACATCACAAAGCTCCCCCGTTGCTCAGGGCTCCCAGGGGTGACTAGCTCGGACTCTCCTGCCCCCCTTGCTCTGTGTCGGGGGCTGGGGGAGCAGGAAAGAGGATGCTTTTTGGGTGGCACCACGCGGACAGGGTCCAGCGCTGCCCCCGGCGCAAGCTGTGCTGAGCCCCGGGGCCCTGTAATGGCTCTGCGCGCCCAGCAGCCACCGTGGGAGCATTGTCAAACTGTCACCGGGAAGGCGCCCAGTGTGAGGCGGACAAATGGGGCCCCATTAGAGTAATGGAAGCCAAGCAGGAAGCGTAATTGCGCGGGTCGTGAGCAGTCCCAGAAGCCTGTCCATCACCCCAGAAAAGCAGACTCTCAGCCTCAAAGCAACCCTCCGCTCCCCGTCATCACAGACCCCGGGCCGAGTCCTCCACGCACCGCAGGACGCAGACTGCCCCCGAGTCCAACACGCACCCAGGGACTGAGAATGCACCCCCAAGTCGTCCACGCACCCCAGGAGATGGGCTGTGGCCCCGGAGACAGCGGCAGATGTCATTACCTGCTCTAGATCACACCTGCAGTCGCTTACCAGGAATCACCAACAACAGTCCAAATACCCATTTTGTCACCACAATGAAGAGGTTCGTCGATTTAGGGTCCGACCTGACAGAGGAGCGGGACTGGCAGGTGAAACTGCCAGGGACTCCCAGCACGGTCCAAGTGGAGAAGGTCACATGAGAAGTTCCCTATTGGGTCCCTCCTTCCTGCAGCCTGGAATGGGGTGTGAGGGGTGGAGCTGGGCAACCACTTAGGAGCACGAAGTACGAACTGAAGAAAGAGGGGGATAGACACAGAAAGACTGCATTCATCTGGGGAACATAAAGTAACACAATGGGAGACTAACACCCAGGAGTGGCCAAGACTAGTACCAGGAATTTTGCTCCATGACTTGGAGGCCAGCCACACGTGCTAGGAGAAAGGCAGCTCAGATAGAGAAGGGAGCACCAAATAAAGGGTGTTGGGAGGATCCTTCCAGGATGGGAGATGCATGCTGAAAGTAGGCTATAGGCCAAACATGATTGCCACTCAATGCCTCTCTTGCAAACCACAGCACCCACAAGGAGAGAGAGAACAAGAGGGAATGCCCTGCTACAGAGGCAGGGTGGGATGGGGGGATGGGGGTGGGGGGTGGGAGGGATGCTGGGACCCGTGGTGGTGGAGGATGGGCGCTGGTGGAGGGATGGGTACTTGATCATTGTATAACTGAAACCCAAGGACAAAAATTTGTAAGTCTATAACTGTACCTCGTGGTGTTTCACAAATAAATAAATTAAAAAAAAAAAGTACAGACAGACTGAGAGCGAGACCAAGTGATCCCGAGCCCTTGGCTACTGACCTGCCTCGTCCCACAGGCAATATTCTTGTCAGTTTCCTATTATATATACTTGTGACTGCTTCAAAGTAAAACAATGGCACCCAATGATCGGCAAGTGTTTGATTCAAGAATTCCGGTCAGGGGTAGGGCTTTTGCCTTGCACGCAGCTGACCTGGGTTCCATCCCCGGCATCCCATATGGTCCCCCAACCACCGACAGGAGTAATTCCTGAATGCAGAGCCAGGAATAACCCCTGAGCATTGCTGGGTGTGACCCAAAAAGCAAAAAAAAAAAAAAATTCCAGTCAGAGCTGGTGCTAGCCACATGGGCTAATAAAATGGGGAGGCGGGGTTGGACCCTCAGCATGGGGTAAGGCTGTATGCAACCAAGCCTGTGGGACCCCCAACCCCGCCAGGAGTCACCTCTATGAGAAGCAGGGGTGACCGGCCTTTCTGCTTTCTTCTGGAATTTGGATTGGGGGTGCATTTAGTTTGGGGCTCAGTAGGGGCAGATTTCAGGTTCTTGGCGGGGCGAGGGGGAGTGGCTGCTGAGGGCATCCCGGCCAGTGCTGTAGCCCACAGAGTGGCCGCGGGGCTGGCCTCCCCCCAGGACAGGAAGTGGCTCGGCTGCGGTCCCAGGAAGACCAGCTGCAGCTTGGGAGGCCTGGACTCGCTTCACCAGCCAGACACCCACTGGCAGGCGCTTGGGTCCACTGGGACCTCACGCTGAGCCCGGCAGGCCCTCCTCAGAAGCAGATGGACACTTCCCAAGCGTGGGGAACCGTCGCTCCCTCAGGGGTCCTGTCCTGGCTGGTCCCTCCTGGGGGACTTTCCTCCTCCTCAATTCACCGCCACTCTCTCTCCAGCAGTGTCCTCTGCTGCGCCCCGCTCCATTTCCCACCCCAGCTGCTGCCTGAACCCACTGACGCCCTCACCCGTCCACCACGCGTCCGGTCAGTCTCTGACCAGCCGGTAGTAGCGGGTCCAGCGCACCACAGGCCCAACCTGTCGTAGGTCCCGCCCACCCTGTGCTCCGCCAATCACACCAGCACCTACCACTTGTCCCGCCCACCTTCTTCACGCCCATTTCCGGCCCCGCCCACCATCTCCCCTTGCTCCACCCACCACACCCACACCCACCGTATGTCCCGCCTGCCGTGGTCACGCATCACCACACACACCGCCAATCACACCAGCACCCACCATTTGTCCCGCCCACCGCAGCCCCGCCCACCCTGTGCTCCACCAATCACGACAGCACCCACCATCTGCCCCGCCCTTCTTCGCCCCGCCCACCACAGGCCCCGCCCACAGTACTCTTTTCCTCTCAGTCCTGTCCCCTTCCTTTCCTGTGGCTGGTGGCCCCTCCAGCCACCCCACGGGAGTCCATTGGTCCCAGAGCGGCCTCTGGGGCCTGATGGCCCTGGGTGACTCAGCCTGGAGGAGGGAGAACCCATGGGCTGCAGCCGTGACTCAGCCTCATGCCAAATGCTGAGCAGCTGTGCCGGCTCCTGGCCTGAGTCAGGCTCCGGGCGCTGTGAGCCCGGGGTTGGGGGGCTGGAGGTTGGGGTGGACGGGGTCAGGGGGAGGGGGGTGGAGGTGGGGGGGTCAGGGCGAGGGCTGTGGAAGTGGGGCCCCACACTCTGCTCCCACTTCTTCTTGCTCTCAGACTCTGCCCAAGCTCAGGCTCCCCAAGACTGTCCTGCCCTCTGCCCCACTCCGCAGCACCCCTGCCCGCGGCCCTTCTCCAGGGGCCTCCCGGGGGGCCTCCAGACTGACAGCAAGCATCTGGAACATAAACTCAGGCCGAGTCATCCTGGGGGTGTGGTACCCCTAACCAGTGTTTTGCCCTGAGTTCACTGCCAGCAGGCACCCCCGTGCCACTAGGCGGCCCTGGGGTCACAACGCGGCTTCCCGCTTCCTGCCACAGAGCTGATGCCACCCGCGAGGGGCTGGGAGAAAGCTCTGAGCATGTCGCAGAAGTGCCCACAGCTCCACGTTGCAGACAGACAGACAGACGGACAGAGGCCACAGGCTGTAACCGAGAGGAAGGCAGGTGGCCGCGCGGGCAGGAAGTGCTGGGCCGCGGAGCAGATTGTGACCGCGGGGCGGAATCCAATTCCCCGGCCCCTTATTGCATTTCCAGGGTCAGCCTGGCTTCCCGGAGGAAGGACACGGCCAATTACCACGGCCAGGCGTCCCCAGCCCGGCCGCGGCACCCGGAGGACAGGTGTTGGGGCGGGGACACCTCGCTCGCAGCAGGAAATGGCTCTCGAGGCCAGCTGGGAACCCCTGGCAGGCTGCTTGGGTCCCTGTGCTGGCCCCAACCCAGGTCCCATCTGGCCCTGCTGGCCCCCACTCTGGGCCGCCCCCGGACCCCCCAGGACAGTGTCCCCCGAAGTGGGCAGCCTGAGGCATCTGGCTCGCTCACGGCTTTGCGCCACAGGTGGACATGGGCACGTTTCTGCGTGTGCGGCCACCCCCGAGGGCTGGCCAGGATGTGGCGGGTGGACCAGCCGACGTCCACTTGTCCTCTGCCTGATGCTTGGACTTCCCCACAGGGCGGCTGCCGGGTCCCTGGGCGAGCAGTGCCTTCCTGCAGATGTCGGGGCCCGGGGGCTATGGGGGGCTGGGCCAGCTTCCCTGGGGGTCCCGGTCAGGTCGGCTCCAGATGTGGCTTATTCCTGGCCCCTGGGCAGGAGAGTCACGTGAGGACCCATACGATCCACACGGCCGGGGCTTTTCTGCATTGCTCAGGCCCCATAGAATGTTCTGGAGTCTTGTTTATAGCAGAAAGTTGCAGTGTGGCCCAAAGAGGGTGAGTTTTCCGTGGTGCCCGAGGGAGGAAGAAGAGCTGGGCAGGGCAGCCACTGTGCCCAGCTGTGAGGGACAGGGCAGGTATCTGACTCTCTACAGCCACTCTGGCTGGCAGAGGCCACTGTGCCTGGGTCCTGCTCCCCAAGATTCGGGGGGCTTCCGCTGACAGCTGCAGTCCCCCTCTGCACCCTCTGTGTGGTCCTGTCCTATAGGAACGCCCGGCGGGAACGCTTCTCCAGTGCTTTCCGAGTCTGTGGGCACCTCTCACCCGGAATGAAATGTCATTCTGGAAAGTTCTAGAAAGCAGAAGGGAGGGTGATGGCTTGTGGGAGCCAGCCCTGGACAGGGGAAGCCCAGGGTTGCTCTGTGCTGCCTTGCCGGCGACAGCTCGTGCAGGTGCCCTTCCCTGGCACCCTGGGAAACGGGGCTGCGGGGAGATGGGAGACGGGGAGGTGCCGGGGCAGCCTCTGCTGACCACGGCCGCTGATGTGAGCATCACCCAAACCCCTTGGCACCTCCGGGCAGCCCCGGGAAGGGCAGGGACAGGCTTGGGGACACCCAGCCTGATGACAGAGCCAGGCCAGCAGTCAGGGTCCCCCGACAGCCCCAGCCCCCCTCTGCACACTCTGTATGGTCCTGTCTCATAGGAACGCCCGGCGGGGACGCTTCCCCACATGCCACGAGGAGCTGGGATGGGACGGGGGGCTGCTGTCAGGGTCAGGTGGGGGCGGGGCCAGGGCTTGCTCCCAGGATGGGCCCCCCCCAGCTTCCGGGCCCTGGTGGAGAGAGCTTGGGGCGTGCAGAGGGTCAGCGGGGTGCAGGGGAGGCGGAAGTGAGGCCTCCGGGCAGCAGAGCTCACAGGGGACCTGAGCGGCCCCAGCGCTCCCTGACACGGGGGGGGGGGGCACCCAGAGGCCCCCTCAGCCTTCCCCTAGGCTGCAAACCCCGATCCTCTCACCGCCTGACTGGCTTCTGGGTGACCCCTCTGAGGCTGTGTGTGAGGGTGAGGGTGTGTGTGGGAGTGAGGAAATGAGTTTTATGATGTTGAGAGTGTGGGTGTGAGGGTGTGGGTATCTGCGGGCAAGGGTGTGTGAGGGTGATGGTGAGAGCGTGAGCGTCTGTGAGGATAAGAGTGAGTGTTTGAGGGAGAGAGTCAGGGTGGGAGTGAGTGAGGGTGTGGGTGAGAGTGTCGTGAGAGTGAGGGTGTGTGTGAGGGAGAATCGGGGTGTGTGTAAGGGTGATGGTGAGTGTGTGAGAGTGTCTGTGAGGGAAGAGTGTGTGAGGGTGTGAGTGAGGGAGAGTCGGTGTGGGTGAGGGTGTGGGTGAGTGTTGTGAGGGTTATGCTGTGTGTGCGGGTGAGGGTGTGGGTGCGTTTACTGGTGTGTGTGAGTGTGTGTGTCCCCGTGACTGTGGTGGCTCCCATGTGGGTGTTGTGGGTACCGGATCTGCCCTGTAAGTCCGTCCCTTGTCCTTTGACTGGGATACAGGGACCCTGTGAGCGGCCCTTGTCCCCCTGGCAGCGAGACGTCCTGCTCGGGGTCCCCGGTGGCCACCCTCTGGCCCGTCGTGCTCAGCCCCGCGTCTGACCCCGTCGGTGGCGACTCCCGTGGGAGCGTTTGGCCTCCCGCTGCCAAATTGAATCTGACTTATTGGGTTTCGGCTGCCCTTTCGTGAGCGTCAGCGCGCCTGGCCTCGGGCCTAATGTGATAACGCGCCCCGGTGCGCCCTCGAGCCAAGCACCCCGCGGTGGGCAGCCCCTTCCCGACATCTGTCGTTCCTTCCTGGGGGGACGGTGCTCCCGCGCCCGTGCCGGGCTGGGCCTGGGGACGGGGCTGGGGCCGGGCCGTTTCGTTAGAGGAAAGGCAGCGCCCGCTGCTCACTCGGAGCCCCCGACTCCGCCAGGCTCACGGACCCCCCCGGCCACTCCCGCGCCTTCCTTTGCGGTGCTGTGACGCAGCCAGGGCACCCCGAGTGGGGCCCCGTGCCTGACAGAGTCAGGGCACCCCAGGGCCCTACCCCCCGAGCACTTGCGGCCGCCTGCAGAGAGGATGGGCATGTGCAGACTGGGGTGGCCCGAGGCCCAGGGAGACCCTGTGGCAGGAGCCCACCGCGGGCAGCTGAGCGGCGGCTCGGACCCACCGCCAGGCCTGCACCCACACACCTCGTGGGCCCCTAACCCGGCCACTGTCCCTGTCATCCCGGACCTTCTCCGGGTGCCGCCAGGGCCAGAGCGGGGTGCGGGGGGGGGGGGCTTCACCCACTGACTTGCCCATAGGCGTGAGCAGGCCTCGCCCTGGGGCCGCCGCCCTCTGGCTGCCCCCCGGGATCCAGCCCCCGAGTTTCCTACTAAGGGCACTGATCTCAAGGTGAGTCCCTCACCTCCACACACCATCACTCAGAGCTCAGCAATAAACTGGCCCATTTAGTGTGACCCCCAACTGTGCGTCTGCCTTTCTCGGCCACCACATCCCCTTCCCACAGACCCTCCTGTGCTCGGCAAAGCCTGAGCCTCAGCCCCGTGCCCAGGGCCCTGATGGCCGGTGCCCCACAGCACGCTCCATTCAGGTGTTCCAGACCCTTCCACTTGGTCAGGCTCACAGCTGGCCCACAGCGCCCCCTCCCAAGAGTGGGGCGCGGGTCCCCCCGCCGTCCTGCCGGGAGACACAGAGAAGGCCCCTGAGTCTCCCCCTCGAGCGTGTCAGCCTCGATGCTGGGGCGCGGGGGCTCTGACTGGGGGTGCAGAGCGGCTCCGAGGGTCCAGTCCCTTCCACGGGGTCCAGAAAGGCCGCGCCAGGCCCCGCCCCCGCCCCCGGCCGCTGCCCGCTTGGCCTCTGCCTGCTCCAATGTCTGAAACCCTGAAGGCAAATGGAGATTGATCTTGGAATTTGCTCCGCATCGCCAAACCAGATTTGAGTTTCATTTGGAGCTATTAAAAACACATTTCAAGAAAATGTGCCAGAACGACGGACGTCAGCGGAGAACATTCCAGAGACCTGACCTTTCGAAGTGGGGACCAGCTTGCCGCGGCTGGTGCCTCGGAGCTAACTGACCCCCGCCCGGCGTGGCCTGGACGGAAGTGGCGGGGGCTGTGGTGGGTGTCGGGGCGCAGGGCCGGCAGGACGGGGCGCGGGGGCCCGTGGAAAGCCCCAATCGCCCTGGCCAGGCCCGCAGCCCGCTTAGCGGCACCCCTGCACACAGCCCCCACCCCTCCACGCGCGCTCCTTCCTTCTGGCCCTCGGCTCAGCTGGTCCAGGGGTGCTCGAGCCGTGTGGTGTCTCTGTGGGGTCGGGATGGCGTTGGGGTTCTGGGGTGACTGTGTGGACTCACCTGTGTGGGCGCCTGCCTGGCTGCTCGGATTCTCAGTCTCTGGCTCCATTGTTCCCATCATGTGCTTGACCCTCTGAGGAGCTTCTAGAAGTTTCCATTCCTGTTGCCAGTCATCAGAAGAGCGAGCTGGCATGGGCGGGGGAGGCACAGGGGTCAGCCCCCAGCGGAGGGGCAGCTGCCACCCTCAGGCCAGTGCAATCCCCCCAACTCCGCGGCGCGTTCTGGGGGCTGAGGGCAGACAAAGGCCGGTCCGGGGCTGCGTCTGTGTAGACAGAGAAGGGGCTGCACAGACCCTCGCCCCGCGAGGGCAAATGTGTTCCTGAAGCCCTCAGAGACGAAGGCGCGGGGCACCAGGCCAGCACAGTTGCCCCGAACCCTCCTTCCACCCAAAGCCCCAGAGGTAAATGAGACATCGGGTCTGGCAGAAGACGGAGCCCGAGCCCTGGGGGTGGGGAGGGGGCTTCCCCAGGTCCCCCAAGCTGATACTCCGGGCCCTGCTGGGTGGGGTCCAGCTGCTCCCCCAGGCCAGCTGGTGGCAGCTGTGGGCCCATCCCTGTCCCCACCTCCCCTTAGAGCCCCCTTCTGCACTCGGTCACTGCAGGCCCAGGAGAGCTGACACCGATTCCAGCCCCAAACCCTGACTCCAGGGCAGGGTCTG
This sequence comes from Sorex fumeus, assembly GCF_029834395.1. Taxonomy (NCBI): domain Eukaryota; kingdom Metazoa; phylum Chordata; class Mammalia; order Eulipotyphla; family Soricidae; genus Sorex; species Sorex fumeus. Next base: position 6,777,268 of record NW_026606150.1, on the reverse strand, counting down.
CCCATCCACAGGTGCTGGACAGTCAGCATTTTCGGGGGCTGGGCCCCTACGGGGACACTGGCATGGGGACCCCGGCTGGCCAGCTCCGGGGTGCCCCCAGGGCGCCTGTGCCAGTGTCCCCAGGAACCGAGCTGGCACCACAGGACTCCCCGTGGCGTTGCCAGAGTCTGTCTCAATGGTTCCAGCAGGTGGGGGGTGGGGGGCTGCTGTGTGGGGTCTCGGTGTCCCCGGAAGGAGTGAAGCCCCCAAGCGCCTGCCCACTGCGTGCCCGTCTCTGCTGAGTGCCCGTGTTCACTGAGTGTCCGTCCCTTCCGAGTGCCCGTGTCCTGCGCTGACAGTGTCTGGGACACCGTGTCCCCTCGCAGACAGAGGAGACGCGCTGAGGGAACCCAGGGCCCCGGCTGGCTTAGAGGGTGGTGGGGGCAGGACAGCGGGCACCAGAGGCTCTAGGGTGGGCACATGTGCCCGCCTGCTCGCACCCCGCGATCCAACCCCAACCCCGGTGTCCCAGACCCAGAGCCGAGCACGCGGCATCTTGCCGGGCAGCAGGTGTGGGCCCCAAGGGGTGCAGGCGTGAGGGCCCCACAGCCCCTCAGGCGAGGCAGACCGGAGCCCAGGGGCACCCACCCTCACCTTTCTAAGTGGGTTCAACTGCTGCAACCCTGGAAGCCCCAGGGCCCTGCGTCAGGTCAAATGCTCTGATGGCGGATGGAGGTCCCGGCCCCAGGCCCCGCGAGGGCTGGTCCCCACACCTGGGGCTGGTCCCACACATCACGGCTGGTCCCCACACCTGGGGCTGGTCGCCCACATCTGGGGCTGGTCCCCACACACTTGGGGCCGGTCCCCCACACCTGGGGCTGGTCGCCCATCCCTAGGGGCTGGTCTTGCTCACATGAGGGGCAGGACCCCACTTCTGGGCCAGTCGGAGACTCCAAGATGCTGCAGGTGGGCTGGCGTCGTCTCCGCGGCCCTCGCTCCTGCCCTGCTTGGTGGTGTCACGCAGGAGCCTGCTGGGCCCCTCTTGGCCCCTTCTTGGGGCGGGGGGAGGGGGGCCCAGGGCACCATGCCGCCCTCCTAGCTCTGGAGGACCGCCCCCCCCCCCAGCAGGGAGGTGCGTGGGAGCCCCAGCGTCCCTGGGAGAACTGCTAATGCACGACCAAGGCTCTAATGGCAGCGCAGACCTCGGCCACTTAGAGCAGATGAAGGCGCAGAGAATCCGCGGGGAGCCGCCCCCGCCCCGGTCTGGTCTCTCCCTCTCGGCGGCTGAGTCTCCCATGTCCCCAGCTTCTGCCAATGAGGTTACAGGGGGGTCTCGGCACCTTTGGGGCAATGCAACCGGTCATTAGGGCCCCTGCCTCCCTGCCCTGTGCGCTGATCACGCTAACTGACCACAGCCGTGGCCTCGCTAATGGGCTCCGCTTGGCCCCTGTCTGTCTGCTCAGGGCCGGGGCCTTCCTGGGGGCCCGTGACAAAGGCCACTAAAGAGGCTGATTCAGTCATGGAGGCGGGAAGAGGACCCACGAATGGGGGGCTCAGGCCAGACCTTCTCAGAACTTGGTTCCCACTCACCTAAGAAATTAGCCCCTCCACCTGGGAGGGGCTGGAGTGATAGCATCACGGGTAGGGCGTTCGCCTTTCACGCAGCTGACCCGGGTTCGATTCCCAGCATCCCACAGGGTCCCCCGAGAACCACCAGGGATAATTCCTGAGTGCAGAGCCAGGAGGAACCCTGAGCATCGCCTGCTGTGACCCCCTCAAAAAAGAAACCCTGGGACCCCCACAGAAGGCCCTGATGCACAGCACGCTACTTGCAGAGCTCAAACCAGGTCAGATGGCAGACCTAGAGCACCCCCTGAGCACTGGCCTAGGAGCAGTCCCTGAGCACTGAACCTGGAGCATCTCAGCACTGAGCCTGAGCCCTTCTGGATGGCCCCTGGCCCTGCGGCACCAGGCTTGAAGTTTGGTTGGCCAAGTGTCACTGGGAGGAGTCCCAGGCCCCGGAGGCCGGCTGGGAGCCCACCTCCTCTACAGACTAAAAGCGGCTTCCGGCCAACCAAGCCCAGGGCCGGGGTGTGGGTTTCCTCAACCACCCCTGGGGGCATCTGCGTCTCGTCACTTCTCTCTCTGCCTCCTTCCAGGCACCATGGAAGCTGGTGAGACACAAAGGGAGCAGAAGCTGGTGGGCGAGAGGTTTGCGAGGAGCAGGGAGAGGGAAGAGGAGAGGGAGGGCGAGCTGGGGCCCCCAGCCCCGCTACATGCAGTACCAGGACAAAGGTCCCCGGGGTGGGTGGGTGGGGGCCGCCGAGCGCAGGCACTGCTCATGGTGGGCGGCCACTTCCCACGGAGAGACGAGGTGGGCAGCTGGCACGACCCTGATTCTGCCTCTGGCCGGCGGGATGACCCCTCCAGCGCCCCGTTCCTCCAGAGGTCCACCAAAGCGCCCACGCCAGGCTGAGCCTGGTGCGGGGATGGGGGCCTGGTCGGCCTGTCCTTCTGGGGGGCTCCCCACGCATCCCTGTCACCCCAAGACAGCACCCACTCTCCCACTGGCCAGGGCCCCACCACCACACTGCCTGCAGAGTCACGAGGAGCTGGTGCGCTCACAGAAGCACAGGGCATGTCTACCCTCACCGGCACCCCAGGGTGCACACCTGTAACCCCGCGGAGCACCCACGCTGGGCGCCAGCTCCCACCTCTAGTCCAGGGGACAAAGCTGCAACCTTCGAGTCCCTGGCGCCCCCTGGTGGCCATCAGGGGCAGCGCAGTCCTCTCCCGTGAACCCAAATGCAGGGAGGCGAGTGGGTCACAAGCTGGGCCCACCCGCTGCGGGGAGACCAGTGGGCTCCTCTCTCCTGCCTCAATGGGTCCCGTAGCTCAGCATCTGTGACCCACATGGGGTTAGTCGAGAACCCCGTGCAGGGGAGGGGGGGTACAGCAGGGTGGAACCACACCCTTCGCTTCCAGATGTTTCCAGAAACTGCTCGCTCTGCTGTTTTGCCACTGGTGTGTTGGGTGTCACGGAAGATGTGGCTGCCGACTCCCATGTTCAGGAAAACTCTACTGTCCCCCGGGGGCTGGGGACAGTATAGCAGATAATACTGCGGGTAAGGCCACACCCAGGGGACCCCCTGGGGTTCCAGGGGTGGGTCCCGGTGGTCCCCGTGCAAGGCCCTCCCCGCTGTCCTATCTGGCCCCAGTGCGCATCTGCCCCTGTGCCTTGGGGGTAGCGCTGGTCCCCAGAACGAAATCTCTGCCCCATCAGCGGTTCCTCCTGATACTCAGGCTTGGAGGCCTCCTCATAATCCTTCCATTTCTCCTGGAGCCGAGTGAGGACCGAGGTGCTGGGGGTGCTCCGCTGGTGGGATTCTGTCCTCCCATGCTGCCCGCCAGCTAGTCACGGGTGGGGGCGCCCGGCGCAGTCTACTGCCATGTTCGGCCCAATTCCTTCACACCCTGAGGGGCTGCGTGGGCGGCCTGTGACTTGACTGACCAGCTGCTCCCCAGCCAAGGGACAGGAGTGGCAGGGGCGGGGTTTCTGCTAGCTAGTCGCAGAGTTGCCCTAGCCCACCGCCAGGCTCTGTCCCTTTCTGTCCTGGCCCTCAGCCGGTCGCCAAAACCATCTAGATGCAAATACAGAAGGAGCCACCGAGAACCGTCTGCTATGGAGTGTGACCAGCAGCGGGCTGCCCTGGGACCCGGCGCCCAGCTGGCAGGCGGGTCACTGGAAAGAAGGTGCCAGATGCCCAGCGAGCCTCGTGCCCTGTGCCATGACACGTGCAGCTGTCAGGGACCCCCAGCTCTGCTCTGGTGTCTCACCCCGAGCACTGGGCGGGGGCGCCCGGAGAGGGTGGACCTTGAGGATGAAGGCGCCCAGGGCGGATGGACATGAGTGTGTCCAAGGGGGACGGTCACGAGGGCCCCAAGGGTGAGGGCGCCCACAGGGCAAACAGGGACCCAGGAGGCACTTCCTGGCAGGCCCCAGGCGCACGTGGAGGCTCCTGCCGAGGCCCGTGTGGCCATCCTGGCCCAGCTGGCTGTGGCCGCCTGTGGGAAGGGGACGGATGGTGCCCGCTGGCCAGGGCAGAGCGCCCCTGGGCCTCTGGCAACGGGCCTGCAGTCCAGCGGGCTCCAGGGCTGCGTGGCCAGTGGGGAAGGCTGGGCTGAGGGGCCCAGGGAGACCGGCTGCTGGACACGGGGCAGCACATGCGGGAGTGGCCGGACGGGGACTCTAACCCTGTCAGAGTCAGGGCCGGGCTGTCTCCTCGCCGCACGCCCCATCTGGTGAGTGAAGGCCAAGCAAGGTCGAGAGGTTTGTTTCTAGAACAGATCAGGCTTTATTTATCATTTCCAAACAGGAGGTGCGGCCGCGGCCTCACGGTTCCGTCTGGCCAATACACAGCCGGGTCACAGCGCGACGACGGGTGCTTGCCTGGGAGAGCCCCCGCCGCCCACCCACCCCAGCCCCTGAGGCCTCCAGGACGAGGAGCTGACCCCAGGGGCACCCCCGGGAGCCAGAGCGGCGGCCAGCAGCACCGAGATGAGCCAGGGGGCCGGGGCCGGGGCCGGGATGGGCACCGGAACGGGGCCGGGGCCCGACCTGTCCCCGCTGTCCGTCAGTGCTAGGTCGGCCGTGGCAAACCTCTCCACGCCGCTGACACCATTTCCAATGGAAAGTAAATAATAAGGCCTCAGACATTTGCTTTTCTTTATTTCCATATGCAATGTAATGTGTAGGCACGCTGCTTGGGATGCTATTTCTAAAAAAATCGTTGGCCGTTCTTCAGAATATCCTTTTGGTTTTAAATACTGGTCAGGAAAAACAAATGCTGTAAAAATACGTGAATGATTTTCTATTACAGAAATGAAAAACTGATTTGCATCTAAAAGTGCAAGAGGTGAGGTCATTTAACCCTTTCACCGGACGACAGGGCAATCGACGATGTATTGCTTCAGCTGCTGGAGAAGGCTGGGATGTATTTTATATCGACATAGAAAATTATAAATTACATTGAATTAGTATCCATAATCACTATATATATATACACAAACCAGTTCTAAAAAATACACTGGCTTCGCGTTTGCGAGAGGGATCTCGCGGGTCCAGTGACGGCGGGCGCGAGCGGGGACCTGGTTTCCGGCCTGAGGCAGCCCGGCCCTCCCGTCCCACCGGCACGAGCGTTCCCGACTCAGACGCGCGGCCGCTCTGAAACGCTGGCTGGTGACGCCGGGTTTTGGTGAAGGGGCTAGAAGGCAGATGAACTACCGGAACGAAACGAAACACGGAACAGAAGGAAAACCCAAACCACAAGCTGGGGCCGCTCGGGGCCCGGGTCTCGCCTGCGGGAATCGCCGTGTCCGGCAAACGAGACTGGACAGAACATATGGCTTTACAGGAACATCAATTTATCAGCTAAGCTGTAGCAATAAATACTCAATCTCTACCAATAGACTTACGTTTTTGATCCGTTTTAAACGATACAGAAAACAGTTACCAATCAAAAACTGGTTATAAAAAGAACACCAAATATTCCTTATTCAAAATCACTTTTGTAAGTCAGAACAACCAAAGTAACACTTGGGGCCTTGAATCCTACAACTCCTTGCCAGCCTGGGAGAAAAATGAATTCCGAATTTTGTACATGGTGAGAGAAATGGACGGAACTGCCTAATACTTTGGTCAGACTAATATCTGTCGGGTCCAGATCCAATCGCTCTGTGCGCGCGTTTCCGGGACGAGCCCGAGGCGGCTCTCGGGGCCCGGGGCGAGGTCTCTTTCCACAGGCTGCCCATCTCCAGAACAAACAGTGTCCACATACGCAGAGACTCTTGGCGTTTGTCAAGGTGCAGTGTCTGTACACGTCTGCTCTCTGTACAATGTCCGAGACTCCAGGAGAGAAAGTTGCTGGTCCTGATCCTTGCAGAGGGAGTGCGGCGGCGGCCAAGCCCCCAGAGCCCTGAACGGTGGCGATCTGCGTCCTCGGCGAGCAGCGGCGGGCACGCGCGTCATACGGGGCCGTTCACGGACGAGTCGCCGGGCAGGCTGGGCTGCTCGGGCCTGCGGGGAAACCGAGGCTGAAGCCCCACGAGGGCTGCGGAGATCATCCCGGGACGCGCCGACCGAGCCTCCGCCCTATGCTCCTGCCGCCTGCGTGGCTGCCTCCTATGGGCTCCCACTGCTCGGGGCACTTCCAGGCCGGGGCAGTGCCCTCGGCAAGGAGAGCCGAGGCCAGGGCGTGAGGGTCTGGGCAGCATGCGGGGCTCAGCACACCCGGGGCGGGACACGCTTGCTCACACGTGAGTGACCTTGGCCCTGCAGCCCTCCTGGGCACCATCCCACGTTTGCCCGGGACCCCGTCGCCCTGGGCCCACTCCTGCTGCTCCAGGAGCGCCGGGCCGGGGTGCCTGCTGTGCCCCCACCCCTAGTTCCTGGGTGTGGAGGGCGAGCTTCCCTTGTCGTGTTTCCAGGCTGAAGGAGGCAGCGGGGCTGCACCCCTAGACCCATCACACGGACCCTCAGCCTGCCAGGAACAAAACTCACAGTGAACTGGGCACTCGGACCCGGCCACGGGCTTCAGGGCAGCTGTCCTCCTGCCCCAAGGCCACGTGCTGACGGCCGCAGAGACCAGGAGGCCCAGACCAGGAGCTCTCCAGGCAGAGCTCGGGAGCACTCGAGGGGGGGCCGCAGCCCCGGCCAGCGTCCATCTGCTGGACACCAGAGTGCCGGGGCTGTCACTGGCTCTGCACACACCACCCGGCTTTGGCTCCGGGGCGGGGGCGGGGGTTACCTCTGCTCGGTACTGCCGGGGGGCCGGGGGGCCGCGGACTTGGCCTCGGGCGTGGCGGGGCTTCCCTCCACGTCTGTGCAAGCAGCATCTTGAGAGGTAGACAGTTTCCCGTCCTCGCTGCGGAGAGAGGACAGCGGCGTGAGAGGCGGGCGGCGGCGGGGGCAGGGGCGCATGCAGATGGCGCTGAAGTCATGACGCCTGGGGCCGGGCCCGGGGCGGAACATGCTCGGGCAGGGGCGCGCCCGCACGCACGGGGACGCAGAGGGCGCGGGGTGCGGCCGTGTGGTGGAGGATGGCGCGTGGACGTACATACCGGTAGGATCTCAACACTCTGAAGCCCAGTGTGCAAAACAGAAAAAGAAACGTACAAGAGTTTCAGAACCTCCTAGAAATGAGGGGCTGGGGACACTAGCCGCCGCCGCGCCAAGCAAGGCCGCAGACTCGCTGGCGGCACGGACCTGTTTGAAGGAAGGAGTCTTTAGTCACGGCGGCCGCGGCCCGGACGACCCACCACGGCGGCCGGCGCGTCGGAAGCGCCGGGCCAAGCGCGGGCCACACGGCCCTTCGCCCGCCCGTATCACGGACACGCCCGGCCCTGCTGCGCCTCCCCACCCCGGCGGCTCAGTGACGGGTCCCCGGTCCCCTCTCCTGGCCCCCATGCCCTGACCGGGCGACTGCGCGCTGCCTTCTGGGGCTCCCTGGGCCGGCTCGGAGCCGTTCCCAGGGTCACTCGGCCTCCAGGGCCGCGCCCAACAGCGGAGGCACCAGAGTCACCTTCTAGCCCTGCTGGTCCCTGGCAGGAGCCCCCAGGTAGACACGGCGGCTGCGCCCCAGCCGGGCGTGACGCCAGTCGGTTCCTGCTGTCCCCGACCCATCTGACGGAGCCCAGGCTGGCCTGTCCAGCGAGGCGAGCCCGGACACCGCACGCCTTCTGCGGGGGTCTGCAGCTCTGCGATCCTCGCCGGCTGTCCCCAAGGAGGACAGGGACCTGCAAGCCTCACTGACCCTCTTTTCCATGTCCCCACCTCTCCTCCCGGGAGAGCCGCAGTCCCTGTCTGAGTCTCAGAGGCCCCGGCGGGGTGATGGGCTGTGGGGGCCTCGCGAGCGCCCCGCTGCTCTTCCGATTCTCCGCTAGATTCCTGCCTCCCCAGCCGAGCTGGGACCCAGGCGGGAGTCGAGGTGGCCTGGACCAAACTCGGGCCCTGGCGGGTCCCCTTGCCGCTCCCAGCTGCTCTGTCTTCCCGAGCTGGCTACCGGCTGCCTTTCACTCTCTCTCAGAGATCTTTACAATACAGGAGACGAAAGTCAAATTAGCCAGTCTGTGTTTACGGTTGGGCCTTCTGCTGAAAATCCTCTACCGCCAAATTCTGAGGATGTTCTCTGGAGCCCGGCAAGGTGGGAGCTTCTGCCCCGCGGCCGTACTGGGAGCAAGGGTGTGTCTGTCCCCTGTGGGGAATCAGCACCGGTTCTGACTGCCCTTTTATTTATTTTGCTTTTTAGGTCACACCTGGCGATGCACAGGGGTTACTCCTGGCCCTGCACTCAGGAATTACCCCTGGCGGTGCTCAGGGGACCATATGGGATGCTGGGAATCGAACCCGGGTTGGCTGAGTGCAAGGCAAACGCCCTACCCGCTGTGCTATTGCTCCAGCCCCCTGACTGCCCCTTTAATTGGCCCCTCTGGAGAGCAGCGCACGGCCGCTGTGGCACCTCACGTGGCAGCCCGGGCCACTCCCCGAGCTCCGCTGTGCGGCCCCCACTCAAGAGCACGCACAACGGCCCCTCTGGTCTCCTCTGTAGAGCATGGGCGCCACCCCCCCACCCCGGTTCTCACGGAGTCCCCCTCTGGTCTGATGAGAAATCCACTTGACCGTGTACTTCACTGATGACCAAGACGTATCCCCACTTCCAAGCACGGATCACTCCACACCTTGTCGCTGTGGCCGTTACTCGGTTCGGCGCCCAGGGGGCCTCCTCTCATGGGCCTCTGTGGCGCCCCCACCTGGCCTCGCACCCCGCCCCGGACATCCCCGCATGGCTGGTGCTTCCGAACCGGCTCCTGTGTCTATTACTTTAATGACTAGTTTCCAAACCTTTCCTTTTCCTCTTGGTTTTTGGGTCACACCCGGTCGTATTCAGGGCTCGCCCCTGGCTCAGGGACCACGTGTGTCCCCAGGGATCGAACACGGGCCGGCCGCATGCAGCTACACTCTCCAGCTCTCAAATGTTCAACTCTTTCCCCTTCGGTTGATTTCTGATTTCGACCGAAGCCCCCCCACGGAGCACGGAGGGGACGCAGGGACCTTAGCGCGAGCTGACTGTCTAGGAAGGGCTTCCGTTTGTTCGGGGGCTACACCCAGCAGAGCTGGGGCGTACTCCTGGCTCTCTGCCTAGCTCGAACTTCTGAAGGGGCCAGGAGTCAGCGGCGGGCGAGGCCCTGGCACCGTCTCTGGCCCCGAAGTGAGTTTCTCAGGCACTCCTACTCGGAGGACAGGTGGCTACAGATGTTCAGGAGATGCCAATGTCCCCAGAGCTTGGATGTATCTGTCCTGTACTCCCGACTTCCCCGGGGACAGGGGTCGTGGTGGCGCTGGGGACCACAGGCCGGACCGAGGCCCGAGCCCAGCCCCGCGCAAGAAGCTTCCACTTATCAAACGCTCTGCTCGCTCCGACGATGAAGCAGGCCACGTTCCACCCTGCCTGCAGGGACAGTCCCCCCAGACACCAGGCCTGTCGGCGGTCGCCTGCTGCCTCTCCCCCGCCATGAGGTTGCCTCTGACCTCCCCATCGGGAAGCAGGCCGAGGTCCCGCCACGCGCAACAAACCCATCCGTCGGCTCCTGGCCCTGCAGATGGCGGCAGAGTTCTTGTCTACTGCAAATGGGAACGCCGCATTTCTCAGGTTCCGAGCACACAAACGCAGGCGCCAGCACTCCGGACGCAAACTCTCCGTGCGTTTATTAGGCTACCGTCCGAACCCCGTCCGAACAGCTAAAGGTGCTAAGACTCCAGGTCTCTCCCCCATCCTCCGCGCAGCGGGGCAGCCGCCGTTACCTTTTGAAGACGGCAGTTTCTGTCCTGGCATCGACAGTGAGGCTGAGAGTTTCCTTCACGCCGCCATTCATCACTGTCTCAGTTACCTTGTCTGTACTCTCCGCATCCTCCTCCCCGTCGGAGCTGGCTTCCATGGCCACGCTGCCTGCAGCTGCGACACACAAGCGTCAAAGTCACAGGCACCAAACGTGGGCAGGGGCCGCCGCCCGGCGCGTCTCCTGCTCGGAGAGGACCCTCCCCCCGAGCTGCCGGGCTGAGCCCTGACGGGAAGCGGCAGGTCTCACCCCCAGCCTCCTCGGGACTTTCCCGTCCACAGTACAGGGCAGAGCAAGCTCTCACCAGCCCAGCGCCCCTCTCGCTCACCAGGGCACACGCTCACTGCATGACCCCAGATCACACTCCCTCTGCCGCCTCAGAGCACACTGCACCCCTTCACTGAGGTCACACTGTAACACCTCAGATCACACTCCCTGACCACCTCGGATCACGTTCCCTGCACGACCTCAGACCACTCTCACTCGCCGTACCACCTCAGATTCCGCTCACTCCTGAGGAAGAATGAGGCTTCGGAATCACGCTACGTGGACAATTTTCAGGCCCAGAAAACAAACTGCCTCGTCTGAATGACGGAACGGCTGCACAGGGGCGCGCTGACCCACCTTCCGGCTGGGCCGCCAGCGCAGGGTTGCCGGGCGTCAGGGGGCCCACGGGCTCTGTGCTGGTCTCCATTTCCACGGGAGAATTACTCCGTAAAGAATCTTTCGTGCTTTGAGGAGAGAAGGTGCAGGCGTTAGTGCAGGCAGAGGGGGTCCCTGGAGCAGCGGGAAGGGGGCCACGAGGCAGATTCCCGAGGCCTCTCGGGACTCAGAGTGCTCCTGGTCCCCATCCAACCCCGGGCCCCACCAGTCTCAGCCAAGCGGGACAGGGTCCAACAATGCCAGAGCCTGAGGTGCAATGCTTCAGGGTCCCACAGTGCCGTGGAACCCACAATGTTACAGTCCTGGGGGCCGCATATGTGCCTGGGCACATGCCCGTCCTACCCATGGCCCGGGGCCATCCTATTTCCACAAAGCTGCTTCCTTACTGGGAGCCAGGACTGCCCCAAGAATCTGCCCAGGCCAGAGGACAGCGAGGGGGCCTGGGCACAGGGACAGAGAGCAGCGGGATGTTTCAGGAGGGCCCAGGGCTCTGGCTGCCAGCGGCCAGTTTGCCGGCTTCCCGGGACGCGTTTCCCCGTCAGCCAGCTGACGTCCAGGGCCCCCCTGGTCACCGTTGGGTGGTGCCTGCCACGGGAACCCGAGCCCGGGTCAGGCGGGCGCTGCACCTCACCTCAGGGAGGACGTGAACTCCGAGAATGAAGCCCAGCCCGTCTCCTTGGTGGGCACAGGCTCCTCCGTGCTCCAGACGTCAGACCCCACGGAGTCCAAGGGAGCACCGTGTGTCGTCTCCATGGGGACGTCAAAGTTGGCGGACCAGTTGGGAGCTGAAAAAAGAAGAGAAAGAGATCCCTTTGGAGAGCAGTTCCGGAACGGGAGCTCCGAGGCGGCAGCCGGGCTGCTCAGCGTGACTCCTGGCTCGGGCACCGGGGACCATCCTGCAGCGCGCCTGGGAGAGGGCTTTTCTGAGTGGACAGGACTGTTGGGTGACACCAGCCCCCCTGCAATTCCGTTTCTAAGGCTGTACCCTGGCGGGAAGGAGGGGCCGGGAGAGCCTGGAAACATCAGGCCCGGCTCGGGGGCTGGTGGCGACAGACACTCACGCTCGTTCACGTCGACTTCCATCTTATCCTCCGTGCTGGCGCTGCTGGGTTCGAACAGGTCGGGCTTGGCCCCGTCCTCCTCCTCCGAGTCCGTGCTCTCCTCGCTGTCCGTGCTCCCGGAGCTGAGGGAAGCGCGGGCGCCGTCAGCAGGGATAAACGGGGACAGGCCCCCCTCTGGGGTGTGCCTGCGGTTCCCGACTCCCCCTGCCCCATCCCCACTGGGGTCTGCTCCGACTTTTCAGCCGTCGGAACAGGCTCTCGGGCCCGAGTGGGCAGCGGGCACAGGCCTTGCAGCAGAGGACCCGGGGTCGATACTGGGCACCTCGGGGCTCCCCCCAATCAGAGCTGGGAACAGTCCCAGGAAGGGGCTACTTGTTTGTCCTTGGCTGACGCGTGGCGCCCTCCATTTCCATACCAGGGGCCGGCAGATGGCGCTCCTCTCAAGCGCGACTACTACAGAGATTTTAATTTTGATGAAGTTGTTAGTTTGTGGTGCTCTTGGTATCGTATCTCGGAAACCTCTGCCTAATCTCTTATCACAACACTTTAGTGTGAACTGCATGTTTATGATTGACACTGAGTTCTAAGAACTTCAGGTTAAAACAAGTATAAGCTTGAACTGACGGTTTTTAAAGGTAGGTCCCGAACGTTGCAACATTTGTTTAAAATGTAACACTGCCCTTTCTCCTCTGAGTCCTTCTACCTCTACTGAAAATCATTAGCATCTGGCCGTAAGTCTACCTGCCAAGCAAGTCTCTCCCACACCCACAGCTCTGCCCCGCTCACGCCCGTACCCTGACGGGCAGTGTCCATCCGCCTTTTGCTTCCGCTCCCTGAGAGAGCCGATCACTTAGGCCAAGCCCTCTGCATTGTCACGAGTCTATGGCTCAATTTGTCAAAAGCTACAAGAGCCTGAGACGCTTTTGTCTGGGATGCTCTTAGGCCGAGAGATCAATCTGGAAGGAGTGCCCAGAAATAGTCTTCTTCCAACAGACAACGGTCAGAGAGGACGTTCACCTGCCACGTTCCCCCGAGCGCGGGGGCGGTGGAGCCTCTAGGGCACATCTCGATTCCCATCGCTGCCTGTCACCTAGACTCCAGCTGCTGGCGGCGGTATGCAGAAGACCCGTGTGACCCTGGGCAGCCTTCTCCAAACCTACGCGACACTCTTCTCGGAGAGTCCAACCAATTCTCACACTGACAGCCGGGCTACAGACATGACTTTGCCACTTCCCTCTGCACCGAGGCGCCTTCTCATTTATTTGCTGTCTTCTGGGTTCACACCTGGCGGCGCTCAGGGCCCAGTCCCGACTCTCCTGGTGGCTAGGGGACCGGCCCCGGGCGGCTGCGTGAAGGCAGTCCCCACCCCTGTCCGATCCCTCGAGCCCCGTGTGTGTTCTCTTGACTTGGAGGGCATCTCCCTGTCCTGCCAGGGAGCGTGGTGCCCACAGGGGGTATTCAGAGGGGTGAGTGAGGTTCGCGGAGAAACCCTATCGGGGGCAGTCACTGCATCAGGACACAAGCCCACGGATGTTCAAGCCCAGCCAAGAGCGGGATGCTGAAACCAGCTGCTCGGGATCTGTTCTTGCTGCGTTACTTGCTAATATGCTCACAGGAGTTTGTGCCTGTATAGGTAGGAGAGTTCTAGAAATGGAGCAGGTCTGATATGTATGTATTCTGGTTTGGGGGCCGCACCTGGCGATGCTCGGGGCTCACTCCTGGCGGCTCTGAGAGGGCCCGGGGGCGGGTGCTGAGGACCAAACCCAGGTCACCGCATGCAGGGCCCGCAGCGCTGCTGTCCTATTGCTCTGGCCCGGTACCGCCTCCCTGGGGCGCTCTCCCGCTCCTCTGCAGTGATCAGGAGCTTTCGGTGAACCGCAGGGAGGTTTAGCAGGGCTCACTGAGACCCGCGTGGGCCTGCAGTCTGTGTGGGAGCTGAGCACTGAGCAGCGCGGCCTCCTGTGCGGGGAGATGCAGTTCCGCGGACCGGAGAGTGAGTCTGTCTCCGAGGAGGCCCTGAGCGGCCAGACCGGGGCCCCGTGAGGCCGCCCCTCCCAGCCACCTCGCTGAGTTCATTCACCTTGAAAAACAACTCCTGTTTACAGTCCTTTTTGATCAGTTTTATGAATCATTCATTTCTGTTCTTGTCTCCTTGTTTGTTTCACGCCCAGCGATGCTCAGGGCCCAGGCTGGCCTTGGGCGAGGCCACCGGCTTCTCTCTGACCTGCCTCTGCGCGCGTGTCTGTTATTTCTTTATTCCCGTTTCCTTTTTTGAGGTCACAGGGGGCCAGAGTGATGGTACAGAGGGAGGGTGATTGTCTTGCACGTGGCCAACCCGGGTTCAATTCCTGGCATCCCATAGGGTCCCCCGAGCACCACCAGGAGTGATTCCTGAGTGCAGAGCCAGGAGTAACCCCTGAGTACTGATGAGTGTGACACCGTACCCCCGCCAAAAAAAGAAGGAAGGAAGGAAGGAAGGAAGAAAGTGATGTCACAGACATGAAACTTTTTTCATTAATGAAGACAGTTGGCACTAAGATAATCTTTTAAGCAGTTTTAGCTGCATCCTCCCAATTCTGAAGTCCTGTGTTGGCACGGGAAACTCAAAGGTCTACTGAAGAGGAAAATACAAACTACAGTCTGTCCAATCAAAATGACACTCAAGAGCAAGAGAGCAAGAGAACAGTGACACCCCCCTCCCCCCCCACACGCACGACTCAGAGGACGGCAAGTGTCCAGGGGGCACCTGCTGCATGCAGCCACGCCAGGCCGGGTCCTGAGCATGGGTCGTCGAGCCCCAGGTCGCCACCACCCCGAGCTCACGAGTTATTTCGTGGTCTGAGAGCAGGAGGGGAGGGGACGCCGCTGTCCCTGTGGCAGGGCACTGACAGACACACTGCCACGGCGGGTACACGGCAGCAGGCAGTGGCCCCCGAGGGTCACGCAGGCTGACTGGGCCTCTTGGAGACAGGTCCCCACTGCCCCCCATCCCCAAGGCTGGGCGGCCACTCAGGAGCGTCACAGAGGCTGCTGGCCGGGGGACTCCCGTCCAGTTGGTTCTGCTCCCCAAGTCCCAGACCTGTGGGAAGTCCCTCGGGGAAGGAAGTCTACGCGGCTGAGCGTCTCTTCACTCCCAAGACTCCCACCACGATATTCCTACTCTAGACGGCCTCTGAGCGACGCCCTCGTGGGCCGGGCCCGGGGCGGCCTGCAGATGGTCGCGTGCAGGGCAGCTACGGTACGGCTCGGCCCAGGAGCTGCTCGGGGCCGCGTGCTGGGGGGATGTCTGCCCCAAGCCCCTGGGCTTCTGCTCAGCCCGGGTTTTCACGGGCTGTGGTGCCGGGAGAGTAGCGAAGAGAAGGAAAAGCGAAGCTGGCTCGGCCCACGAGCACCCTGGCGAAGCTCTCCCTCGCTCCTGTGGCCGGCCGACTCGGGGCCCGGCTCCCGGCAACCCCCTGTGCGCCTGCGTCCCTCCTTCCAGGCTGTCCGACGTGACCCCCGGCTGGCCCTACTCCCTTCCAGGCTGTTCCTAACTGTCACCTGGACCGTCGCTGGGACTCGGGCGTGAAGGCGATGTGCTTCTCCTCCCAGATGTCCTCCTCATCAGAGCCGCCGTCATCAAACTGCTGTATCCGCTCCTTGCAGCAGGCTTCGAACAGGGCGATGTTCCCCTACGGGAGCGGGGAAGAGAAACACCCGCCTTTCAAAACTCCAACGTTGCCGTGAAAACAGACACATTCTGGAGATATAAAAGCGGCTGATGACTGACACCAACACCCAACGCCAGTATCCAAAGCCTGCTTCTGCCCCTAGAATAGGGACAGCTCCACCCCCGCCTGGTCCAGGGCAGCCAAGAGGCCCCAGGCCAAACTGCGGCCAGGGCCCCGGCACCAACCCCCAGAACTGGCCAGGGTGTCGGGCCACACCCCTAGTGTCACAACTCGACCCAGGGCTGTACACCTGCCCTGCCCGGCAGCACCTCTGCTGGGGCCCGGTCCCCAGCGCCCTGCCGCTCATGGGCACGCGACACTTACGCTTTCGTTTGTGTTGAGAGTGAAGTTGATGTCTGAAACGCGATCAAAAGAAACACTGGAAACCAAAGAGAAGCAGGGGGCGGTCAGCCAGACCCAAACAGGGCTCAGGCCACCTCCAAAGTTCCGGAGACCCGCACCAAGGTCTCCAGTGAGAGACAGAGCTCCGTGCCCGGGCAGAGCCTCCGGGAGCGCGGCTGCCGCCCACACGTGACCCGGCCTCCCTGGGCCCTAATTCCGCAAGCCAGAAACGAGCCCCCCAGCCCCCCGCCCTCCCTGTTCGGGGGCCACACCTGACAGTGCTCGGGGGGACCATTCAGGGAGCTGAGGACTGAACCAGGACAGCTGCGTGCAAGGCAAACGCCCTCCCCACTGCACTAAGTCTGTGGCCCCCCAAAAAGGGCGTTTGCAGAGAAGCCAGTAAAAGCACTAAAAAGTACACGGAAGCTGCCAGATACTGAACTCTTCCCCGGCAGGGCCAATTCCTACACAAAACTCAGGCTCATCCCGGAAGGAGGGCAGGGCAAGTCAGGGCTCGCCCGCCGTCTTCGGAGGGGGCCAGCTCCGGCGCCGGCTGGCCGGGGGAGGCTGCTGAGGGCGGACAGCGAGGGGCAGCGGCCTGGCGCCCTCGCGCCTCTGGGCCTCTGTGCACTCACTGGGGCCAGCGCCAACCGCCCGTGTGCGTCCCTCTTACCCCGACTGCAGAGTGAGTGGTCTGCCTGCCTGGCGCCTGCAAAAACCCAACTCTAGTTGTGGTGAGGGACCTAGAGAAGAGAATACACACAGGGTGGAGCTGCCCCGCCGGCAGGAGGCCCCGTGGGCACCACCGAGCTAACGCTGGGGGCAGAGTGACACCTCAGCTTCCGGACGGAGTTTCAGCCCATCAAAACGAACCCGGGCGAAACAGGTCGGGCCCGAGGCACTGGCCTCTCTGGGGAGGGACACTAACTGCTACTGAAGCCACAGGCAGCGCGGAGGGCAGGGCCTGGAACCCGGGCAGCTCGGGTCCCCCACACGTCACTCCCTGAGAGGGGCTGGCGGAGTGCGAGGGAAGCAGAGACGATACTCACTTGCCAATGTCATCTTGATCTGCGAACTTCTCATCGTTGAAGCCGAACTGGTCAATAAAATTGGACGTCATTTGTTGCATCTGATAATCAGAAAAGGCCTGGCAACCCCAGGACCAGCGACAGTGACATAATGATTCTAGTGACACGCCACACACCATCTGCCCACTTGTGATCCAGAAACCACCTTGCCATAGGGCTTCACGAGTTGGTGTGTTTGTTTCTAAACAGAAACATCCACTTCGGGCACAGTTCACCGAGAAAAGGAAACGTGCAAATTCGGTCCCCAATTAATCGTGCTAATGCACGGAACCGCTGGCCGAGTCTTGTGCCCGTTCCCGGAGGTCTCGTCAGAGAGGGGCCTGAGGGGAATTTACGAGGTGGCCGAGCGGCCTGGCGGCCTGCAAGGACAGTGCCGCGTCACCTCCGCACACAACCAACCTTCTGATAGCCAACTGGTGCGGACCAACCTCCTCCCACGCAGCCCCCAACTCCGACCCGACTGCCCCCCGCACAGCGGGGAACTGTAAGCCTGGCCCGCCCGGCCCATGCCTCCACGCGGCTCTCTCGGCCGCAGGGAGGCCCTTCTGGAGAGCCCGGGTTCCTCAAGGAGCTTCTCGGGGGGGGGGGGGGGGGGGGCGTGCACCCCATGAGGGGCTCGGCCGGCCCAGAGAGCGGGGGCACCGGGCCTGGCTCCCATCCTGCACCTTCAACGCTGCCACCGGAGCGACAGCCCCATGTCAGAAGGAGCCCCCCGGTCCCCGCCCAGCCCACACTGCCGACAGGCACCCTGAATCCGGGCCGCTCAACCTGGGGCAGGGAATCACAGCACGGATAACCGAAACTGCGGGCCCAGCTGGCTTTGGGAAGCACCTTTCCCTTAGGCCTGCAAGCAGCTGCACCCATTCCCGAGCACCTGTGGATCCCAGCGGCCTGCGGCGGACCGCAGGGCAGCGGCTACTCCCCAAGGCCGGGCTGAGTTTTGGACAGGAGCGAAGCTCTGCCTTGGAGCAGACCCGGCAGCCCCCCACGGGCACCCCAAGACATCGCACTGAGTCTCGGGGGGGCGCAAGGACATGTCCTTACAGTGCTAACGTGAAGGGCCTCGTGGGCACAGCTGAAGCCCCGGGACGTGGTGAACAGACACGGCACCCCCACGGACACACGTCACGTGCTTTCTCCCGGGAGACACAGCACTGACGGGAACCCAAAGCGACCTGGTGACTGAACAGCCGTCGTTAGTCTGAAGTCTGCCGGGCCGGGAGGGAGACTCACGAGCCAAGAACTCAGGCTCAAGCCCGACTGACTCGAGGAGCCATGAAAATGCCGCGGGACCCTGTCACTGTCATCTCTGAAGCTGCGTGACGTGCGCTGGACTCTTAAGCATCCAACATGGCTGTATGGGTATTAAAAACTATTCTGAAGCAGGAAGGAATGCCGACCACCTCCGGACGGCCGCTCTGGCCGGGCCAGAACTCCTTCCCCACCACTCAGCCTGGGACACCAGCGGTGGCATTGGTCTCAGGGGTCTCTACTTGGGACTGACCCCACACTAACTCCAACGTGAACGAGGGCCTCAATGTTCACACACAGAAAGGAATATTCGGGCTTAATGAAGACCAACGTACGGTTCTGAAGTTTGGGATTCCCAAGTTCCAAGCCAATGCCCGTTGGAGGATATTCCCTGCTTCCCAAGGCTGGGAGGCTGGGCCTAGCCCTTGGTCAGGAGGCAGCGGTGGCCAGAGCTTGGAACGGACAGAGCATCATACAGTGCTCCCAAGCAGGGGTGATCCAGGCCGACACTGCCCAGGGAAGATGTTGGGAGTCCTTCACAGGCGCTGGCCCCTAGAGCCCAGCAACCCTAGTGGGGGTAGTGGCCTGAGACCTGATGGGCAGTAGCACTGGGGTCCAGAGGGAAGCCCTAAGGTGTGGGAGTGGAACGCTCTGGAAACGGCCGCGGCCCAGGGGGTCAGCTCTTACCCTGACACCACAGGCAGAGACTGCCCGATGGGGCGCAGCCGGGAAGGGTGACAGCTGGGGACTGTCCAGAGGGCCTGGCTCAGAGACTGTCACTCTGCCAAGAGCAAATCGATCAACCTGCTTCCGTTGGCTCCCCGGCTTTCCCTCCCACAGAGGTGACAGGAGTGGATGACGGCGATGAGCTCAGGACCGGAGGGTGGGCTGGGACGGACGCCCGCCACCAACCCTCCCTCAGTGGTCACTGTGGCTGCCCGCGAGACGCCCGGTCTGGGTAATGGCAAGCTCGCCTCTCCTCCCTGAGGCCGGACACGTGTCAGCGGGGCGGGGCGAGAGGCTGACTTGCACGGGGGAGCCCTGGGTTCGATCCCGGGCACCGCCAAAAGGAACAAGGAAACCGAGGGTCCTGTTCCTCTTTAAAGACCGGCCCCCCCGCCCCGGGCTGGGCACGTGAGGCCAACCGCCGGCTACCCTGCAGACTCCCACTGCTCAACACAGGGAGCACCGGCTGCCCCGGCCACTAGGGACTGGACTCCTCAGCTCCCCCTGCACGGTCCAATTATTACTGCCTGGGATCCCCGCTACAGAAGCTTCCTTACTTCCGGGCCACACTCAGTCACTCCAGGCCGGCTCGGCTCCATGTGCGCTGGCCACGTGCAAGGCCAACGCCCTCCACTGCACTATCGCTCGGCCCTGCAGAGACCCGGGCTACCCCGCCTACTTGCAAGTTCTATCTGGAATACATCTCAGGGGTCCTTTCACTGACTCTCCAGCAACCGTGCCCGAGTCCTCACCGTCATGTTACGGAACACTCTCCCTCACACGGCCCGTCCCTGCCGCCCGGGGCACGGCCGTCGCTGGGTGCGCCGTGGGTCGGCACGGGCGCACAGGGCGGCCGACCGAGCATCGGATAGGAAACAGAAGGCAGAGCGCCAGGCGTGACTCACTTGCTGCAGAGAGGAATCCTGCGAGAAACCCGTTTCCTTAAAGTCAATCTCATCATCACTGGATGAATGAATGTGGCAGGCTGTGACCTAATGCACAAAAACGTAGAAAACTATTTAACAGAAAATTAGGACATTTGCACCGGCATTTTTGGGCAAAGATCATTCAGCTTTTCTCTCATCAACAGCAAAAACGAGAGCAAGCGCCAACCATCCCAGCACCCACCGTCCTGGTGGGCTGCTCGTCCCCCAGTGCCCCCGTGGCTGCCTCTGCACTCGGTGGAGGACCCCCTCCCCCCACGCCCCAACCTCCCCCTCCCCCCGAGCGAAAGGCTGAGAAGGAACAAGGACGATTAGCACAATTCCTAAGCGCCACGCGGCCGGGAGGGGGGACCCGCCCCTCCCCGGTTCCGCCTGGCGTGAGGCCACACAGGGCTGTGCGTGGCCTGACTGGGGCGCTCCGGCAAGCCTTGGCTGGAATCAAATCCACCTCACTTCCCACCACCTGCCCGGGTGAGTGACCCTCCATTCCCAACTCGCCTCCTGAGGGACAGAGATGGAGGTGGGAGCCCCAGAAAGGCCCGGCCCGAGGAAGAGGGAGACACCCTGGCCACAGCAGCTGCGGCAGGCTCCACAGGGCAGTGCGCGCCATCGAGCTGCTGTTCCCAGAACGGCTGGGGTCTAAGGGCAGAGCTTCCAGCACGTCCTCAGTCACCTGGGCTTCCTCCAACGAAAGGGGCTCTTGCCAGCTCACGCACCAAGAAGGAAGCTCGCCTTAGCTGAGCAACTAGTATGTGCCGGGCAACCTAACCCCTTTCTCATGTTCTCCTTGACTTCTCTCCAGAGCATTCAGTCATTTTTTCCCCTCCAACCAGGAAGGAATTACCAATGACCCTGCCACACACACATCAGGGTGGCCACACCAGGCCCGCTGGGATGTGACGTGCTGATTCCAGCTCGACAACCGGCTTTGCACACGTGCCCTTCCTCCTCTGCTTCTCTCGGGCTCCCTGTAAACTGATGTGCCCCCAGGCTTCTCCCCGGCACCCCCCACCCCTGGATCCATGGCACCTCCGTCGGCTAAGCCAAAACCAGAGAAGTTTTACACAGTCCCAGCAAAGATATAAGACATGCGTTACAGAACAATCACCAGAGGTAAGTCTGGATGAAACGTCTTTGAAAGCAGACACCGAGAACACTCTGGTGTAAGAAGCTCGGTGCTCTCCTGCCTGTCCCCAACTCCTGTTCCCCGGAACCCGTCTCAATCCAAGAGCTCGAGTCGGGCCCCTTTCCAGCCCCAGACCTAAGGCTCGGCTCACCAGAAGCCTGCCCGGTGCCCCTGGCCCGCAGCCTTGACACTACACCGGCCCCATCCCTCCACATCTTGGTCACCTTCTCTGAGAGCAGACCCTGCCCAGTGCAGGACCTCGGAGTCTAGGCGGCAGTCACCCCGATATTCACAGAACAAGTGACTACGTAAGAACACAGTGATCACTTCGCTTAAAAAAAAAGAGTCCCGAGATAAATAACACCTCTCCAGACAAAGTATTTTCTTAGATGATCCCTACGGGGCCGGGTGGCTGGGGACCGACTAGGCCGCACTCCCTCAGGCCGGCGGACTCTGGGTTTCTGAGGGAGCCTCTGAGGTGCCGCCACCTCCTCTCACACCAGCGGCTGCCGTGTGACGTACTTAGGGAACGGAAGGGCGCTCCCCGGCCCGGCCCGGCAGGCTGCGGTGTCTGTCCCGAGCCGGAGCCCCTCAGGGACACACGCAGAGCTGGGACGTGTGCGTAGCCCAGCTCGACAGCCCCCGAAACACTCTGGTAGGAAGATGAAGAGCCCGTTTCCTACCGCCTGACTCCCCTGAGGAGACTTGATGCCCGAGGCTGAGGGTCCCGGGGTCAGGCCCGAGAACACACACACCTCCCACCACGCAGTCTAAGCCAAGGCCTCAGACCCGGAACCAGGGCAGGAGCTCTGAGAAAGAAACGCTTCTCCTCACCTTGAAAAGCCAAAGTGACACTTACCTTTGGTCAGTGCTCAAAAGAGTCCGTTCCAAAACCAATCTGATTTAAGAATATATTACCAATGCCATAGTCCCTGGCTAAAAAGTGCCAATCTGGAGCTGGAGCGACAGTCCAGTGGGGAGGGCGTTTGCCTTGCACGCAGCCTACCCAGGTTCGATCCCCAGCATCCCATAGGGTTCCCTGAGCATCGCCAGAGGTAATTCCTGAGTGCAGAGCCAGGAGGAACCCCAGAGCATTGCCAGGTAGGCGCCCCCCCGCCCCCCAAAAGAAATTAAAAAAAAAAAAAAAGGTGCCAATCTACAGAAGATTTCCAAGCTGTCCACAGCATGCCTCCGCAGACCCCAAAAGCAATCTACTGAGGATGAGCCCCAGTCAGCACCATCAGACAACTGCCAGGAACATGGCCGGGCCTGCCGGGGAGCACGTATGGCCCCTGATGGCGCTCTGTGGAGGTGGCCGGCTCGGGGCAGGGGAGACCCCAGGGCTGCCTGCTGCCTTGCTCCCAGCCAGGCAGCACCAGGCAGCTGCCCACTGCCCACGTCCTCTCTGCAGGAAGAACCCGGGGCCGCGAGCCCCGCGTGGGTGCAGCCCGTGGAACCTACTAGATCCACCGTGTTCCTCTTGTTGGTCTCCCCCAGGGAGCTCGCGCAGAACGTCTCCCACCGCTCCCTGACGTCGTCCGGGAGCTCTGCAGAGAGAAGAGGACGGGCGTCACCAGCCAGCGAAGGACACGGCGCAGTGACCCACACCCAGTGGCTGCCAGCTGCCGTTCAGCTCTCAGGAGGGGTTGATGGGGTCCAAGGACAGCAACCGCCCACTCATCCCCCGGATCATCCACAACTGATGCCTGGAGTCCCCAGCACCAAAGGCGTCATGTGAAACCTGTTCACAGACACCTAACCCGGGCAGCGAACCCCCACGCCCCCGAGAAGGGCGCAGAGGGCACCGCGTGCACGTGTCTGTCCGGGCGAGAAATGCAGCTGGTGCCACTGACACAGTGTGCGCTGCCAAACTGCCAGATTGCACCCCAACTGGCTCACGGGTCCGGGCCAACCCAGGGAGGGCATGCAACATGGGAGTCGACCTTCCAGGGGAATCTGGAAGACGGACACTTCTCCGAGGAGCTGAAGCTGCACTAAGGTAGCTCTGCATGAAACGCGCGCGGGCCCCGCATGGCCATTTCTAACTGTGGCCTGGCTGGGTCCCACTCAAGCAGAACCGTCCCGGCGTCTGTCTGGCAACACCCTGCGGCTGAAGCTCAGTCCCTGGGAGCTTGCTTTTTTTTTCCCAGTGAAAGTTTTTTTTTTAATTAGTGAGACACCATGAGGTACAGTTGTAGACTTACAAACCTTCATGCCCTCCCATTCCCCCCACCCCACCCCTGTGGCAGGGCATTCCCTTTTGCTCTCTTTCCTTTAGGGTGTTGTGGTTTGCAATAGAAGTATTGAGAGACCACAGTGTTCGGTCTACAGTCTACTTTCAGCACACGTCTCGCATCCCGAGCGAGTCCTCCAAACACCCTTTACCTGGTGTTCTGTTCCCTTCTCTACTCTATCTGAGCTGCGTTTTCTCCCAGCATGTGTTGCTGGCCCGCCCTGGGGGCTTTCTTTAAACTAAATTCAACGGAAGTGATGCTCATCCCTGACACAGGTCCCAGACGTGCATCAGAGGCGTCTGTACTGTATGTCGTCTGCACGTACGCCATCGTGTTCACACCTCGTGAACCTCAAAACCCTCCTGTGAAAGGATGGGCAGTGGGCTGGAGTGACAGCACAGCGGGGAGGGTGTTTTCTATGCAGGCGGTTGACCCGGGTTCGATTCCCGGCATCCCAGATGGTCCCCTGAGCACTGCCTGGAGTAATTCTTGAGTGCAAAGCCAGGAGTAATCCCTGAGCATCACCGGGTGTGACCCAAAAAGCAAAAAGAGAGAAAAGGACGGCGGGCAACACTTTTCACTGAGTCCTGTGCACAGTAGCCACTGGGTTGCGCGCTGGGCCCAGAGCCACCCTAGAGTGAGCGCCGCACCGCTCCTGCCCGAGCCCCTCCAGAGGACCCAGGCCACCCACTCAGCTGCCACTGAGCAGGCTCCCCCTCACCTTTGATGAGCTGCTGCACCAGCGCACTGTTGGGGCCCTTGTCGGTGCTGTGCACGATGCAGTTCGCTATCCTCGTCAGGTGCCCCATGTAGCCGTGCCGCCGGCCCCCCTCGGCCCTATGAAGGAGAGAACAGTGAGACCCCGGCGCACACTCGGTGAGGGGAGCTCGGCAGAAGCACCCAGGAAACCAAGGCGTCGCAGAGGAAAAGGGGGAGGACGGGCGGGAGACTCGGCTGTTCCGCACAGCCGCACCCCGAGGACAAGGGCAACTCCAGGAAGACCACCAGCGGCTGCTCTCAAGTGGCGCCAGGAACACCACGGCTGGTGTTCGCCGACACCGCGATTTCTGAGACCTTCCTCAACAGCTCTCCGTGAAGGGGCTCTGGAGACCCGCCACTGACTTCTGGGCAGTGCAGGGAGGCCCCGCGCGGGCCTTCCTCCCACGGGCTGTCTGGGGGCCGCTGCCTCCCGCGTGAGGCGTCTGTGACGGGCCCACGTTCCCACCACACTCCGTGCAGTGTCCACTCTCCCAGCCATGAGCCCAAGGCCGGGCTGAACAACAAGACACTCTGGCTCCAAGGGAGAAATTTTCAAGGGCCACAGAAACTCACAGAACATAGGACTGTCGGGAAGCAGATCCGCACCCTCGCGGCCTTCGGGGGCAGGGCCACGGCAAGCTGGCCACCTGGTGTGGGGCCCTGGGAAGGCTCGCCCCGGCCTCACGTGAAAGACGTGCCCTGGGAGGGTGCAGCAATGGCCAGCGGCAGCGAGGGAGACGGGAGGGCGTGGGGGGCTCTGACCACGCGGAGAACACTCACTTCCCGGGCCGGAGTCTCAGCCGGGCTTCCAAAGCAACTAAGAAAACCCGAACCTCACAAAATCCGCCTGAGCTCTGACCCCTCCCGGGGCCTGGGAGGTCTGAGGCACTCCTCGGAGCGGCGGCTGCTGAGGGGAGGCGCCAGCCCCACTGGTCGGTGCCCACGCCGACACATCTGTGCAACTTCGAGAGATGCACCCCAAAGCAGGGAGATTCTAGTCTGAGGCCCACTCGTGAGTACGTGACTTAAGAACCAGTCCAAGAAGCTCACGGAACGGCCTCCTGCTCCAGAGACAGGAAGCTCCGCAGCTCCGGGGCCAAGCCGGGTCACACGCGGCGACCACGCGGCAAGTGACCCTACGTGAGGAGGCCACCCCACCCTCCCGCTCCCTGCAGCCAGGTTTCTGAGTGGGGCCCAGGACAACGGCTGAGCCACCAGGCGAGAGGCCCCGATGGTGATGCCCACCCGGGACGCACGATTTCGGACACAGAAACGGAAAGTCGGTCAAAGAGGACCCTGGCGCCCCTGAGGCTGGGGCGGGGTGGACACAGCTCCTGGCGCAGTACCAGAAAACCAGCTCTGAACCCGGGTGCCTGCAGGGGTGCCCCAATCGCTCCCTTCCCCAAAAACGACTTACTGCTTCTTCTCGTTCATTTCCCAGGCTTCAAGTATACGTTCTATCAACTGACATTTTTGAAAAAGCTGAATGAAGAAAGAACACTCGGTTAATGTCGATGCACGCGTCAGAGTGAAGTGAACCAGAGCCACCTTGACTCGACTGAAGCAGCGGTGGGGGTGGCCGAGCGCCCAGGATGATCACCCACGGAACGACGCCCACCGCAGAGCCCACGTATGCTGAGGGATCGCAGCCAGGGCCAGCACTGGAGGCCCACCAGACTGCGGCGACACCGAGGGGACGAGGCCCTGGGCGTGCGAGCAACACGGCAGTGGTACGACCGTCACTGTGACGACACTGTAAAATCGCTCTGGCCTGCCAGATTCCTGCCGGGGAATCCCAAGTGCTGTGGGCGAGTGCAAGCGACTCGCCAGTTTGTGCCAGGCCACGTCCCTGCGCTGGCCTGCCGGGGTAGGCACTGTGAGAACAGGCCCCCGGGCGGACTGAGGGCCTCCGAGAGGGGCGCACGGTGCGGGCTGGCACAAACTCGACACCAGTCTGATGGCTGGCGCCCAGTAACAGCTCAAACGCCTCCTGCAGTACCCAACAGGGCCTTGCTCTGGGCCTCGGTGCCCTGCTGCTTGTGCCCGGCCACCTGGGGTCCCTGGGCCGAGCAGGGCCGAGGGGGTTCCACCCGAGACCACTGAGCACCGTCTCAAACAGATGCCGGGACTCCTTCCATCTCCCCGAGATTTCTGAATTTCACATTAACCGAAGAAACACATTTTTTCTCCAGAGAAGTTCACCTAATAGCTATCTGCACAGGGTGGACTCGCAGATTCCCTGGTTCAAGGAAGGGCAACAAGAACATGATGGGATCGATACTGAGGCCCGCGCCCACGGGAGCAGGCCCTCGCCAACGAGAGCGCCAACAACGGCCCCACACATGCTTACGTGTTTCAGTAATACATTGTCACCGGCGGAATCCTGATCG
The DNA here is from genome assembly GCF_029834395.1 of Sorex fumeus. NCBI lineage: Eukaryota > Metazoa > Chordata > Mammalia > Eulipotyphla > Soricidae > Sorex > Sorex fumeus. Next base: position 6,751,101 of record NW_026606150.1, on the reverse strand, counting down.
GTAATTGTGCCGGTTTCCGTGTTTTCGAAGGGGCTTGCGAGGATCAGAGCGACACAGATCTCCACTTGTGTGTGTAAGAAGTTATTCCACGTGTACTTGAAGAACATGTCCTGCAAGACAGAAAGGGCTGCTGTCTGCTGTGGTACGTCAGCGCACACTCAGGCTTCCGTGACACAAAAGCGCACACTCGGGCCCGACCACGGAGCAGACACACATTCCAGGGGCCTGAGGCACCTAACTGAGGCCTCTAGGCCCCAGTGTGCCAGGCAGGACCCACTCAGGGATTCAAAGACAAAAGAGAGGTCAGACAGGCGAGTCTCCTGCAAAGCCAAGGGGCTTCCCAACTACCTGAGAAGACGCAGCAGCACGAAAGACAACCCCACAAAGGGGAGGATGTTTCAAGTATGTACAGAGGATCTCAACAAAGCGGGTTTTAGTCTCAAAAATGAAAAAGTCTCTTCAGGAGACTGATCAAACTAGGCATCATTCAAAATTAGTTCCAAAGTAACAATGAAACCAACAAGGGACAGATTTTCTCCGTAACATGGGAGACTGGTGATGGGTGAGTCCAGCAGAGTCCCGGGGGGTAAAGGTGTCCACTTCCAGGCGTCCTGTCGGGGCCGCCTGCCCAGAGGCCCCTCCATCAACGTACCACGGGTCCTGGCAAGTCACTCATCCTGAAGCAGAAATGTCACGAAAGCCATCTCGGGGCACTGGACAGGCGCGAGGAATAGTCAACCAAGCAGGGCTCTGGCCTGTGTGAAGGCCACCCCGCCTTCTGCCACCTCCTGCCCGAACAAACGCACTCAGGGCACTCGCCACAGGCCATCTAGCAGGGGATCATCTTCCCGGCCGTAAGCAACCCCAGACCTGCCTCTGAAACACCCTCCGGACTCTCAAGAGCGTAGCTGTGGTTCCTGCCACCTGTGTCCCGTGGCGCTGAGAGGCAGGACAGAGCAGGCGGGGGACAGAGCTGGGCGCGTGAGTGTCAGGGCCAGGCCTGGAACTGGGGAAGCCCAGGGTGCTGTTTCTGCTTTCAGTACCGAGCAGACAGGCCCCTGTTTCTGGAACAAATCTTGGAACAAAACCAAAGACCAGCAGAAGGGCTGGAAAGAGCAGGGCAGGGCAGGTCAGCCTTGCACGCAGACCGGCCAGGACCACACAGGACGCCGGGGCAGCACCGAGCCGGAAGGAAGCCCTGAGCACCTGCCTGGGCATGGGCCCCCGCCCCCACGAAAAAAGGAAAAACCACACTCTGACTCACTTTACACAGGAAGGAAGTGCCACTCGGCTAATGAGAAGTGAAAAGGATTCCACGTTCAGCATGCAAATGGAAGACTACCCGTGCCCGGTCCGGGCGAACTGTCAATCAGGGAGCGTAACCCACATCAGGCCCAGGCCCGGGCAGAGTCAGGTGTGCGTGGGGGAGCTTACCAAGATGACCCCGATGCTGTTCAGCTCCACGAGGTCCCCGTTGATGCTGCTGGTGTTTGTCTGAAGGAGGCTGGATATTAGCCTGATCACGTTCAAGCGCGTGTTCCCCACGGGAGGGTCGAGCACACCCCACGTGGTCTTCATCACGCTTTTCTGAGGAAGGAAAAGTGTCCCGGTCAAATCCGGTCTGGAGCAAACCAACGGATGGGGCACCCGCTGAGCACTCACAGTGCCCGACTCACCGGAAACAAGGCCTGACAAGGACACCCCACAGGACCTCTGGGCTATGACTGAAAACTTGGAGTTGTGAGGAAGCACGAGGGGGAAACGCCGAGTCACTGCCCTGGCCTGGAGGTCTGGCCAGAGGTTAAGGAGCCCTGGCTCCAAGACAGCGGAAAGCTACTCACGTCCACTTAAAAACAGAAAGTGCAGGATCCGGCCACAGAGAACAGCAGGCAGGGCGTCTGCCTTGCATGTGGCATCCCATATGGTCCCCGAGCCGCCAGGAGCAATTCCCAAGTGCAGAGTAAACTGGAGCGTTGTTTGGAGTGGCCCAAAATACAATTAAAAATAAATAAAAAGCTGGGGGTGGGGGCCGTGGAGCCATCAGCAGGCAGCGGGTAGGACTCCTGCCTCGCACTCGGCCAGCCCGAGCTGAACCCTCAGCAGCCAGTATGGTCTCCTGAGCACCACCAAAATCAGACACGTCACAGAACCCGATCAAATATAAACTCCAGGGCTGGAGCAGAGTATAGGGCAGGGCACTTGCTGTGCATGCAGCCAATCGGGGCTCGACCCCCAGCACCCCGAAGGGTCTCTGATCCCCACCTGGACCGAGCCCTGAGCACAGAGCCAGGAATAAGCTCTGAGCACCAGCAGGTGTTGCCCTAGAACAAAAACGAACCAAAATAATAATGGAATGCCATTTGTCCACGCAGGTGAGGAGGCCAACGAGCCCCTGCCTCTCTCCGAGTTAGCGGCTGTCACCCAGGAAGCCGGCTCGGCCTTCTGCCGCCCTGGGTCCCCGTCCACTCCCGCACAGGAGCTGGCCACAGAGCAGAGAAAGGCCGAGCAGAGGGGGACAGCACACCCTGGGGGCACACCCAGAGGCAGAGGACAGGCAGAGCCCCCAGGAACACTGTGGCACGAAAACAACCAGGCCCCAGGCAAGGATCCGAAGGATTAAACATGAAGTGCCTGAAAGGCCACGAAAGCCAAGAACAGGAGGAGCTAGACTATTCTAGGGACCCATGGGAGACAGCGCCGGCTGACTGTAGCAGATAGTGCTGACCAACTGTGGGAAACGGGGCAGATAACCGTGGGAGACAGAGCTGACCGGCTGTGAGAGAGAGCACTGACTGGAAGAGACAAAACCGTTGGACTGTGGGAGACAGGGCTGTGAGAGACAGCACTGACTGACTATAGGAGACAGAGCTGACTGACTGCGGGAGACGGCGCTGCCTATAGGATACAGGAACAGTGCTGACTGACTGTGGGAAACAGGACTAACCGACCATGGGGGACAGTGCTGACTGACTGTGGAGACAGTGCTGACTGTGGAGAGTGAGAGACAGAACTGCCAAACGATGGACATCCCTCTTCTGAGGTGTTTTCAGTGACCTTCCGGAGATAATGGTAATTTGCTGTTCATACCCCACTGATCCTAACTGAAAACCAAACGCTCACCCTCCTTAAGGTCCCCAGACGGCTACGTCTCCAAGTATGAAGAGGACTCAACTTCAAAGAGCAGCCCCTGAAGTCTATCTCACAGTGAGGACACAACACGCTATCAGAAACAGGCTTGCTTTCCTCGCATGTCAGAGCACTTGGCCAACCCCCGCACCGCACGCCCCCGTCCACCCGTTAACACCGCCCCGAGCAGTCCAAGTCCGAGCTGGGAGTAGCCTGAGCACAGCTGAGTGCGGTGGCAAAAACCTGTTAATAAAAAACACACCAAAAACCCCCAAGAATTTTTATAAAAGAACAACTGAGACACGGTTTCCTAGGGAGCCACTGTGCTGGGCTTAGTCTGCCCATCACCCAGACAGCGCAGGGACAGTTGTGTGCTGGTCACACCGCTCTGCCCTTAATGTGGACGAACCGCCAACAGGCTTCCGGTAGCCGCCTACCTTCGGTGGCTCAAGGAGGAGCTCGTGGAAAGATCCAA